>NC_043706.1:21996140-22107084 GCF_006229205.1 Suricata suricatta | reverse complement strand
TTTTCCCATTTTTCTCTGCATCCCTATTATTCAGATTCTTGTTCCCTTTAATTCCCCCTCCCAAGGGCTCTGGAGCTGAACTGCTGTGTCTTGAATCTACTTGGGCATGCAGTGCAGTGAAAGAGGGAGCTTCTCTAAGCCCAACGAGTTCTCAAAGGTTCAGAGCCAGCGCTGGTGGGCCACGTGGCAATGGGCTGCGAAAGAGCTGGAGATGCTGCTGGGTGAGGTGGAGGTTGGTCTGATCTCTTTGGTGCTCGAAACCCAGCCTGTCCCCCCGGCCCCATCTGGGCAAGGAGTGTGCGCACCCTGGTTAATATCTCCCTGAGCTGAGAACAAGGCTTACTTGTGTTGGTGCTTAAAAACAACATCAACTAACATACCGAGATGTCATTATGATTAAACAGCAAATTATAGTCGAAGACGGCGCGATAATAATCTAAACAATCACCACAACAAAAAGAAATGTTCTCTAACAAGCCAGATGCAGCAACCTGGGTTTCTGAGACTCGCGGCCCTGCGTTCCTGGGGCTCCCTCCAAGCGCACGTGCTCGTGGTGCCCGGCTCAGGACAGGGCAGAGGAGCCCCCATAGGGCACTGAGCTTTCTCCAGGCACCTCCGGGACAATCAGGGGCAGGGCGGAGCGGGAGCGTTGAAGTACGTGGCGGTGGGGCGCCCTCTCTCTAGGGAGGCAGTTGGAGCCGCAGGAGGACGGCGTTCCTTGGAAAGAATCTTGTTGGAAGAGCTAGCGAGTCGCGTTCCCAATCCTCCCCGTCCCGTCGCCTCTGTCCTTTCCCACAGTTTCGCCTCCTCCCAGTTCTCGAAAGAGACTGCCGTCTAGGTGGGACACTCTCGCTGCTAGGGGAGGGGCATCCTCCGTGTGTCGCGGGAGTCTCCCTCCCGGCAAAGCCTGGGGAGCACGGTGCTTTCCCTTTGGCTAGCAAGGGGCCCAGCTGTGTGCACCGGTTCGCCCCCAGTTTTTCTTGGGAAAGATACGGATACGAGGCGGCCAGCTCTCCAGGCAAGACACGACACGAGAAGACCCTCCCTCTTTCTCCAGTTCTCCTCCCCCTCATTAAATAGATTCGTATTTAAAATAGGCTGAGACATTTTAATTTGAATTCCAGGGATTGAGCTCGGGTTAGCATCATCCTACTTATACTTGGGCCGAAAATAACCACTGCAACGAAATGATCGAAACCAAACGTTATTTTCCAAAACAACCACCGTTCCCTGTGGGTGACCACTCTGCGCAGGCAGCGAGGATCTCCTTTGCTTTTGGCTGAGAACAGGGGATCCACGGAGGAGGGGCTGGGTAGGGGGTGGCGGGTGAAACTATTCCCAGGAGTGCGCGCGCGTGCGTGAACTGGCCGCGGTAATATATGCTGCCATTAAGAATCCGGGCAGCTTCCAGCGCTCGGGGCGCCGGGACGCATGTGTTGCTGGAATTCAGTCCGTGGGGGGAATGCAGATTGGGCTGCGACCTGCAGGGTTTGATTTATGAACTGTTACTCTAGCTATTGTTTACACATTGCATTTCGGAGCCCCCGCGCACCCTCCGGGCGGCCGCCGGCTCGCTCGGCTGGCGCTGGAACCCGCCGCAGCCTCCATGGCTGCCCCTCCACCAGCCCTCCACCTCCCTCCCGCCCCGCAGCTCCCTCACCTTCTCCTAGAAATCATATTTCGATTTCCTTGAACCTAGAGACGAACATTCGGTTCTCCCTCCCCCCAGTCGGCTCCAGTTTCTGCGGCCCTGGACCCCCGTCTCTTCTGCGCGTGTTTACTCTCGAATGTTTATTTCTCCGTAAGGCCATGCGGGGCCTATAAATAGGAGAGGTGGAAGCAGCTCGACTGCCAGATCAATAGGGCCCCGTCTCCTCGCCATTTCAGCTGAGCTGTCTTATTAATTATGAAAGGATTCACCTGCTCCCTGCCAGGGACCACAGCCTCTAGGCCCCTCTGCTGGAGCCCTTAATGGCGGTTCGTTCGCAAGCTGCCTCCAGCCACCGCAGAGGAAAAGGCGAATCGTGGTTAGGGATCGGCCTGCCGAAACGGTGGTTAGGGCTCCGACCCGCCTGGGGCGGGGTCTGCGTGTGTAGTCTCGCGCAAGCCCAGTTCCTCCCAAACCTCACCTAGAAAAGATCTCTTGCGTTTTTACTTATCAAAAATACAACTTCCTCTTTCTCTTCTTTAAGTGAACGAATTTCGGAAAAGTGACAAAGAGATCTAGTTGAGGCGGGTCTACTTGGAGGCGGTAGGTTATCAACTAGCTTGTGAACAGGTGCATTTATCATCTGGCACCCCGTGTCCCTACAGGGAACCCCGAGAACTGGACCAAGACAGCAGGCTTGGGGCAGGAAACAAACGACACCCCCGTTTCAAACAATAACTTTTATTTTATACTTCTCTATACTTTGTAGCAAATCTTTTTTTTTTGCTGAATTTAATTTATAATAAACTTTTTAAATTACATCTCTCTCTTTTTTAAAATCAAGGCTCTTTTATGTCAAAATCTTTTTTAACTATATTTTAGATTAACATTTAACATCCCCCCCTTGTGATCTATACCGTTGGATATTCAGGTATTACTGTATGTGTAACAGCTAAAACAAGAGGGAAAATAAAGGCAGTGGACTTGGAAAGATGCATCAACAACGGCAGGTAAAGCTTAACCTCTCAGTGACTTTAGCAACGATTCTTCTGGCAGCCTTTACCTATACACCCGAGATTTCCTCAATCCTTTCCCTCTCCCTCCTATCCTTAAAACACGAAGTCAACGACCTGTCCTTTCACTTTCCTCGAGGAGAAATGTGCAGTGGAAATGATCAAAACAAGATACTGTGGAAGAAAGACGTGAGCGTGATTTATTCACCATATGCTTTCCTCGTGGACATCTCTTTTGAATTCATTCCCCTGGCCTTCTCCTCTCCTCTCTTTCCTATTAGGAGGAGCCCATCATTTGTCATGTATTAACATGATTAATATAGTAGGTGGCCCAGGGCCGTTCCTGAGATTCTTGTGCCAAAAAATAAAAATTAAAAAAAATGGGGTGGGTTTGCCGTTTTCCTTATTTGTGTGTGAAGACGGACTAAAGCTGAGGTCCGATTTTGGCTGTGCTTGCTTGCTCACTGATTGGTAACATTTGGCAAATAAAACACAAGAAATCGAACGAAATCAAAAGGAGAATCGGGATTTCCCACAATCCTATATGAGTGTTTTCAGCATCACAGAGAATCACAACTTCCCCAAAGAACGAATGGATCTTCCTCTCGATTTCCGGGAGCATGGAGTGAGTGTGGATGGGCGCACGGGGGGAGCCGGCCCCGCGCTCAGAAGGAAAGCCAAGTCGCTAAAGCTGCCGAGAGAGACACCAGGAGCACGGGAAGCGCCGGGAGCAGGGACCCCGCCGCCCCGTTGCCGCTGCCGCAGAGTTCGAATAAGCTGCCTTGGATGTTGAGGTTTTTGGATTCTTTTCTCAGTTTATCCCACATATCTTTCGCCCCTTCTTGGCAATCCGTAAGGGCTGTGACCGTGCAGCTGTGGAAATCCTCCCAGTATCTGGCGAGGAACAGAACAAAACGGAAGAAGCAGGTTGACTTTGGGCTCGGGGAGGACCCGGGCCCGCGCCCCTGTGCCAACCCCGTCGCGGCCTGGCAAATCTCCCCGGGGTACCTCTCCACTCCCACCCTCCCACCTCGTCTTCACCGCCCCGGCCCTGAGTCGGGCTGGGTGGGCCCTCCCCTCCCCAGACCTCGGCCCACCCAGGAAGCCGCCCTCCAAGGACAGAGGCCGCCCCCTTCGGCGTCTGGTTTCCCTTTCCCGCTCCCTGGCGGGGACCCGGCAGCCGAGAGCCGGGCCGCGCCGGCTGCGCCTCGCTGGCACCTCGGCCTGCGCAAACAGATTGCTCGTCCTCCTCGGGGAAAGCTAGGAAAACACTGCTAAGCCTTGCAAGCTGCCGCCCATTAATGCCTCTTAGCTTGCAAGATGGGTTACTTGCTCTGAGCACGGCCCTCCCCTCTTGGCTTCTCACTTTCTCCTCCCCCTCGTCCCTTCTGTGTCCCTCCTCCCCCCACCCGCTGCGGTACTCTCGCGCCTTCGCCCGCACTCTCCCTCCTCCCTCCCTTTTGTTTGCCGTTTTCCAATTTTCCCATCCTTCCTTCTTCCCTTCTTTGTCTTCTTCCTTTTCCCTCCCCTCAGTTTTCCTCGTTCAGTTCCTCACTTCCTCTTCCTCCGCCTCTTCCCCTTCCTCTTCGGTCCTCCGTGGCCCCTGGCCTTGCTCTCCAGTCCCCCGGCTCTGATTCGGTCCGAAGACGCCTGCCTGCCTCTCCCCTCCCCGGGTCGGTGAGTGTCAGTGCCCTGGGGCCAGCTTCGTAGCCTCCGTCAGCTTTCGCAGATCCCGGAGCGCCCGGCCCTGAGCGCTCTGCCCTCCTCTTCTCCCCCTCCGGAGTCTTTCATGGGCTTGGACCCCCACGAAGCCTCTTCCCCACGGCCTTCCGGCGTAGTTACAGTCCCCCAGGCCGGGACTCCGGTGCCGCCGCGATGCCCACCGCTGCCAGCCTTCCTGGGACCCCGCTCCCAGTCCTGGCTCCCCGCCTCTTTCCCGAGCCCCGCGCCTTCCTCAGCCGCTTCCTCCACCTGGGCTGAGCTCCTAGCCCCGCCCCCACAACCTTCAACCAACCTGTCCTTTGTAATTGTCCCCCTTTCTTCTGAAAACCCAAAATAGATCCCGAGACTAAATATAATTCCAACTCGTGATCGATTCCTGGGGCGCTGTCTCCTTTCGGTGCTGGGTCGATCTACGCGTCTCGGTAACTCTGGGGCTGGCTCCCACTTCGCCCCGGCCATTAGCGCCAGGTCACTAGCGACGCCCTCCACTCAATGTGTTTGTATTTCCTCCTATCTCGCCCTTCGGCTCGCTAGCCTGGACTGTAAGCACGTTGAAGGCAAGCACCGTGTTTGATTTATCCGTGTTTCCACTCCCACCCCATCCCCTGGCTAATAGCAAAGATAATAAATGCTTGTTGGATTGCCTTGAGCTCTGGCTCTTTTCTAATGACCTTTATGAGTCTCTTAATTTATGAGGACTGCGGAGCCTGGACCACAGGGCTTCCAAGTCCCTCAATTCGTAATAAACAGCAAGATTTAGAGAAACTAAGAGGAGCAGGGACAGCTCTTCGCTCTAATTGCAGTCCCAAAGGAAAGCTAAATCTCTCCTTTCTTTATGCATGCCCAGATGGGGACAGGACCTTCTTGGAAGAGGAATGTGGTGGAAAGTGGCAGAAATCCACATGGAACTGAGAGGTGGTGGGCTTCAGCAGAGTGTTGAGCAACCAGTGCCACTAATGAAGTGAGCCTAGAACCCAGCAGGGGTCCTCCTCACTTCCATTCTCCCAGACCCCGTCCTGCTAAAAAATTAAAATAGCTTGGGATAATCAAATTCTGGCAAATAATGGAAGATTGGGAAGCTGATCTATATTTAACCTTTCATCTAGCTTTATAGATATACTCATATCTATCATCAGACATTCAAGATTAAAGTGGGTGGTCATGCAACCCAGATCCCGCCTTTTATCCCTTTTCTGATAGGAAGGTACCAGCTACCTGGCTGCTGTGGCTGTTGGGGAACACCAGGGTATTTAGGAAAGTGTGTGGCAAAATTGACCCCCATTTAATTACTCACAATTTAAACAAATAAACACCCACCCTCAGGAATGAGAGAGAGGACAAGGACTTCACAGTATAAAAAAGATGGTGCAGGGAAAATGGTTTCTCCAACCTGTAGGGAACAGGGAATGCCTCTTGTCTTGGCTTTTTTGGAAGGGCCATTATTGGGTGAGGGGTGAGAGTTACAACTCTTTCTTTCTGAAAAATAAAGTAAAATAAAGTGGTGTGTGTGTGTGTGTGTGTGTGTGTGTGTGTGTGTTCTAAGGACTGCAGGAGCTAAAATGTTGCTGGTCTACCACCACAGGGTCTCTGCTAGTTACTTCCTTCGCCAGTGGGAGCTGTGCTTTCCAGTCAAACTCTGGGAAAAAGACACCCACTGTGCCTGGCCATGAACTCCTTCCTAGCCCTTTGCTGCCTTGGCCTGGGGATACCAAGCAGGTGCAGAGAGGAAGGGGGTGGGTCAAGGAGGGTGGCTATCCTAAACCTCTAATCTGCCATAAACTCAGCAGATATGGTCACTGGATGCCCAGGACTTACTTTCCTTGGGCAAAATCATTGGCACAAAATAAAATATGCTTTCAGTCTCTCTTAGAAAGAGGAAGAGGGACCCATGCTCCCTTGACTACATCCCAATATTCTTGGTGTGCACCGGAAGAGGGTTTTATCAGGGGAAATGGACAAAACAAGAGAGCAACTTTTCCTTTATGCAAACCTAGTATTCCCTAAAAAGCCCCTCAGACCAAAACCAACTGTTTTTTGGAGAGTACCTAGGAGTCCACTCATGCACGCAGAAAAAAAGAATGAAGACTGCTCAAAGTAGAGCAAGAAACTGCTAGCAGGTCTCCAGGCTCCTTGTTTTGGGTTCCAGCGCGTTGAGTGCATGCATCTCTGTGGGTGCTGGTGGGGCTGCACAGGGCTGGGACTGGCCCCTGCGTGGGAGGATCATCCTCTGTCCATCTCAGGCCACAGGGTCCTCTTGGGTATCGCAGACCCTAGCCAAACCTGCATGAATTCTCGCTGGCAGGGAATTCAGGGCTCAGGCTGGGAGGCAAGGCCCTCTCCGACCTCAGCAGCACCCCCCAGAATGGAAACCTAGCGTGCCAAAGAGAACACTTACGAGCACACGGTCTTGATGTTCGTCTTGTCGTCCAGGCCCTGCGGGTAGTTGGCCATGCTGTCGCCCAGCTTGAGCAAACAGTCCGAAAAGCCCTTAAAGACCGCATCGCACTTGCCCGCTGCTCTCACGGCCTGCACCAGGTACGCTGTGGGGAGGAGAGGACACCGGTCAGCAGCGCCGAGCCCCTGCCCCTACAGCCCCGCGGCCCGCCAGCCAGGTCGAACCGCGTCCACTAGCGCCCAGCCTCGCGGGACGCCTGTGTTAAACGTGAAGGAAAGATGTGGCCCAAGAATGACTGACCTGCCCCCAACTACTGTCCCGAGCCTGCCTTCAGGCAGGTGAGCCTGTGCGGGAGGGGGAGGTGAGTCCCATCCTTTCCTACCGCTCCCTCCGACATCTCACTCTGCATCTTTTTCTGTTTCCCTCGCCCCCTCTTCTCACCTCCCCCTTCTCTTTTATTTCTCCCTTTCTCCTCACTCCCTCCTTCGTTTCCCAACACTTCCCCAGCAAGTCCGTCCTGACTCTCGCAGTGCAATCTTGCATTTCTGTGGTGACAGAGGGGGTCACGACAGCAGAATGCGGGGGCGAGGAAGGGGTGGGGAGGCGGCAACGCGTGGGACCACGCCGCTGAATCCCAGGCCACTACGTGTGAGAAAGCCTCGGGCCGGCGCGCGGTTCTTGGTGGGCGCTCAGCAAACACTGCTGAGCGAATTAATAAAGTCTCTGGAAGCCAGCAGCAGCCACCGAAGTGGATCGTTTCCTTATAAAACTGATTGCCTACCGTGGAGTTTGTGTTCCGAGGGAGATCCTCGCACGCACCCTCCCACCCCACCGGAGAGGGAGCAGCCTCGGTGTCCGGAGACTGGGAGGGAGTGACCAGTGGTCTGGGCAGACAGGGCCCGGCAGAATCACGGCTGTGTTTGTGAGGGTGACCCCGGGTTATCTCTGCGGAGGCCAAATCCGTAAGCCTCTGTGGCCAAGCTCCCCACACACCCAGAAAAACCCGCCACCACTCCCTCCCGTAGTGGGTGGACCTTTTTCTCTCGAGCCCCCAACCCTGAGGGGCACAGGTGGCAGTCGCCCTGGACTCAGGATCTCTAGCTCTGGGTTTCCCGGGGCGGGGGGGGGGTCGCGGAGCCCGGATAGCTGCCGGGACGTGGGAGGAGAGGAGGGGCGCGGGGAGGTAACCCAAACAGCACCTAAATCCTCGCTCCTGGCCTCTGGGCGGTGGTCAAACCCCAAGGCGCTGGACTGCCACTGCCAAGGCCATTTCTCTCCACCCCAAGGCCGATGAAAAGGCTAAACGTTCCGTGGCTCTTGGCCAAAAGCACGACGGGGGCCAGGAGGGGCGCCAGAAGCTTGATCCGCGCAGTTGGGGCTGGGGGAGCAGAGCGAAGGGGCAAATCTTAGAATCGAAATCGGCCTCTAGTGCCCACGACCCTGAGTGCCCTCTTCCTGGGCTATGTTCTGGCCGCCACGGATTGCGTGGGAATGTCTCCGGAGAGGACTTTATACCTCACTGCCCCCACCACCCCCAGTCGCTGGTCCCTGAGAGCCCGGCCAGACGCAGACCAGAGGAAGGTGACCGAACCTGCAGCAGCTTCCGAGAGCGCCCCGTTTGCAAATCGCTGCAGGAAGAGCGAGGCGGGCCTTACGCTTTCTAATCCGGAACGGGAAGCGGCGGGGAAGGGAAGGGACTAAGGTTAACTTCGACCTCTGCTCGGGCAGAGACGTAAACCTTCATAAATCTCCCTCCCCACACCCTGAGAAATACTAAAAGGCCTTGCGACTGCAATATCTAATACAATACAGAGATAGAATAAACGAATCTTTGTTTCACTAGAATGCGGTCACAATGAAATGAACCCTACACGTCCTCCTCTATAATGCATGCCACAAATGCTGCTCTGCAGAGTCGAAACGGAATAAAATAGAGCCCATCCTCCCCTCCCCCACCCAGCGCCGGCCTCTCCTTACCCTTTACCTCCACCCCCAAAACTCAGTGGCGAAAAAGTAGCCCCTAAGATGCACTGACAATATTAAAGGGGGAATTGAGGCTCGCCGGGGGCGGGAAGCACTCCTGTCACGTTATCTTTGCGGGAGCTGCTGGAGAAGACCCTCCGCACCGCGCATGTGTGAGTGTGTGCGTGTGTAAAAGAAGAAGTCGTGAAATTTTCTTTCTTTCCTTTTTTTTTTTTTTTTTTTTTTTTTTTTGCAACTATAACTGCTTCATCTCTAGTTCGCTGTGGGAGGACCAGGGTTTGCGCGCGGGACCCGTTTTGAGGCTCATGCCTCTGAGCAGGTCATAGCCCGCGCGACCCTCGCTGTCATTCCAGAACCCGGCTTCAACGAGGCTCGGGCGGGCGACCCGGGCTCCCTCCCCGTCCTCTCCAGTGTCCGCGTCTTGTGCCTTTTCCATCTGTTCATTCATTCGTTCGACCTCTCATTCATTTCAAACTTCCTCCCGCGAGTCTTCATTTGTGTTCACCACCCTCTCCATCTCCCCTTCCCTTCCCAACCCCCACTTTTGTTGCCAAATGTCAATGATTTGGGACAGCTCCCAGCCATGAATTAATGATCGAGGCTTTGGTTCGGGAAAGGGCAGACATTCGGGAACAAACATGCTCAATTTCAACTCCACAGCCAACAAATTGGTCATTTTCCGGCCGAGGTTAATGTGTTCCAAGCGTATCCCGAAAGCACAAACGGTATTTTTTAAACCCCTTCAAAGTAAGGTTATACCCCTCCAGGAAAACAGAACCCCAAGCCTGCTTCAATGAAAATCCCTCTATCAAAAATAACCGGTCTCCTGCTCTCTAAAAATTTGCAGGCTAATTGCAAAATGCCATATTCACTTAATTCCAACATTTAAGGGATTTGCTTCAATTAGCATTTTTTAATTTGTTGACTCTCTTTGCACTAATGTCAAAGATTCAAAAGAGCCAGATTCAAAATATCAAGTCATTGCTTAGAATTAAAAGAAAACGCCAACATCCTGCACACAGTCTAAAATCTCTGAAATGTCCATGCAAAAAAATACACAAAATCATGTCAAATGCACAAAAATCTCACTGCAGAGAATTCATTTTTAATATATAGATAACTCCAAACCCTGTTTTGTCCACATGTCTCATGAAGAAAAATATACATTTTCTGTTGCCCCATCCCCTAAAGCACCCTCCTACCCAAATACTGCAAGGGCTTATCTGTAAAGAATGCTACAGTCTGAAATGGTAGGAGGCAACAGAAAACGTTTGACGAGTTTCTATTTTTTCTCCTGTCCAGTCTATTAATAATCTACTTCACTTTCACTTTTAGGTCAGGTTAATTAATGCTCCAACCTGCATTGAAGAAGTGGGGTTTCTAGTGCTTCCTTCCATCACATCTTCCTCATTCTGGATGGAAAACGTGAACTTTTAAAATCCCCCAAACAGTGTAACTACAAGTCAACATTCCTTAACATAAAATGGGGACCAAACAAACAAAAATAACACCCCCCATATGGCATATTGCAAACACTTCTTAACCCTTTCCTATATATAAAATACAGACGCCTATGTGGAAAGAAACAGGCAAGCATTCATAGAATAGTATATCCACCTATATTTGGCTGAATTCAACCTCCTTAATGATAAGCCTATTAAAATATGTACTCCCGGGTTCCCTATCCTTCTCAATTTGCTCCCCAGCCGAGTCTGCGGTGCCCAGTGCAAATGCTGCAGCTAGGATATGGGGGGTAGGGGGGCGGGAGAATGACAAAGTTCTAAATGCAGCAGTCTGAGCCCCGAAATATCTTTGCTTTCTGCACATAAACTTTCCATTCTAGCTGCCTAGCCATCTTGTTCCTGCATTCACCTTTCGACCCTTCAAAATAATACCTTGCAGTATCGCCGGGGCCAATGCATTGCCCCAGAGCTCCTGAAACCTGCTCTAACCGGAGAAAGGGAAGCAAAAATGGACGTGCGCTTTGGGGGAAAAAGGGGGGAAACCCCCTCCTGAAAGCGGCCAGCTGCAAAATATCCTGGCGAATGTTTGGAGTCTCTGTCTCTCTGTCTCTCTCTTTCTCTCTCTCTCTCTCTTTTTAAGAAAAACCAACCCGGGACGCCCGAGTCCCTAGGAGCCTCTGCCCCCACCCTTGGGGTTTGCTGGCTTCTCCGCACCTCCAGGCAGCCGCGGGCCAGTCGGTCCCCCTTGGCGCCTCAGCTGGGCCGGCTACCGCCAGCCGTCAGTCGCAAGCCCGGCCGGGCGGCCACTTACCTATTTGCACCGCGAGGATCAGTGAAATATATCTGCCGTTCAACTTAAGTCCCATCCTACGTTTAGTCAAACCATTTGCGACCGCAGACCTTTAAATAGTTAGTTTAGAGAACGCGGGGGAAAGCTGAAAAATAGGCATTGCCAACAAGTTCCGAGAGCGACGGAGACTTTATGCACGGGGAAGGCAGAGGGAGGAGAGAAAGAGAGGGAGCGAGGAAGAGAGAGAGAGAGAGAGAGAGAGAGAGAGAGAGAGAGAGAGAGAGAGAGAGAGAGAGGCTGAGAGAGAGAGGGGGAAGAGCTGGGAATGGTTCACTCCATTAGGAGGGGGCGGAGGAAGTACAGCCTCACGCCCACGAGCAGGCCTGACGTGGGGGATGACACGGAATGATTTTTTTTTTTTTAAATAAAGACACCTTGGTAGAGATCGCCATTTATAGTCATCAGAAGCTGGAATTAATCAGATATCTCCAATTAATGTGCAATCCAAACGAATTCTCGCCTCCCGGGGGTGACCACTTTCCCGTCCCCGCAGCCCCCCCCGCCTCCTCGCGGTTCCTGGCCCCCCCCCCCCAATCCCGCCTCCTCCCGGCGCGGAACAGGGGCTCCCTCTCCCCTCCCAGCCTGGAGCCGGGAAGTCCTGGCGCGCCCACTCGATTGTTTCAACTTGCTCCCCCCTCCATCAGCTCAACGGGGAATCCAGCCCCCTATCCCTACGTTGCAGTGGGGTTTAAACGAGCGAGAACGGGAAAGGGAAAACAGCTAAAGCAGCTCTATTAATTCGACATTCTCCCTCCCTCCTCCCCAGCCTCCTGTCCCCTGCACTTGCCTACTCTCTTTCTCTCCAACCCAGCAGCTGAGCTCTGGGCGCAGCCTAGAGCGCGTGAGCACACACTCACGCACGCACACACACACACACACACACACACACACACACGCCCATGAGCCGAGCTCCCCCTTGCCCGCCTGCTCACACCGCACGGGAGCGCGCGCACACACCCAGGTCCCGGGGGTTGAGTCCGCACATTTGGGGCCCCCTGAAATCTACATCGCGTGCCCTCTGTGAATTTCATCACTTCGGACTCCCCAGTCGGCAAGAGATGGGTTCACGAGACACAGCGACACCTGTTTTGGGGGACAGGAGAGCACGGAGAAATGAGCCTCTGCAAAGATGATTTTCGGATACTAGAGATTTTGCTAACTCAGTTTAGTTTTAAACTGAGAGCTTTAGGAAATTTCCTAGGCCATCGATAGTATGCGGGGTTCTCTCTGATCCTGATGCGCCTCTTGGAGTTATTTGTTGGGCCACACAAACGTACATACACGCATACACGTACATCACGTACGCACACGCACACCCGCATCCACATACACCTGCACTGTCTTTTGATGCTCGGGCACAAATCCTGTGTAGACGCATCCTACTCTGCAACGAAGTGCTTCTGCAGCTGCGTCTGTGCTAGGTGCAAGGTGCTAACGACGACAGCTTGAGTTAAGAATGAAAATAAACAGGGCTGTTTCTTTTCTAAAGACCGTTAGGCTTTGGTTTCTTTCGATTCTGCCCGAAAAGATGACTTAAGTCCCAGCTTTTAAAATCAAAAGCTAAAGAAGGCATCGGCCAACTTTAAGTCCCCGAAGATAGAGAGGGGAAAAAAAAAGGAAAGGTCCCCCCGAAATCTTTAAAAAATACGAGAAAAGATCAAGATATTAAATAAGCAGTAGAAATGCAAACGGATTAAGGAGATATCAAATCTAATTTACTTCCATCAGGCAGCGTGCCATCTGCGCTCCCATCTCCTGGTCCCCACACTCAGCCATTTGGAGAAGCGGAGTCAGAAAATGGGGCAAAAAAAAAGAGGGGTGGGACATGCTGTGGAGAGTGAGGGGCTGAAGGAGACCGCGGGGGTACTGACTGCAGTACTTTGTGACGTGGTGCCTCTGCACAGGGTAGCCGCGTCCCGACGTCCCGCGGGAACCGCAGACACAGAGGTGTGGGCAAGGGCCCCGGCCCCGGGGGCGGAGCCACGTAGCTCCACCCCGGTGAGGTCACCACCGGTGGGTGGGGTGCCCGGGGGCCCGCCTTTCCAGCGTCCCGGGGCTCTGTGGCAGCCCCGGTGTTTCCTTTCCTGGTGCTCAGAGGCTCCTGGAAAGGCCGAAAGCGTTGGCGGACAGAGGGCGGGGCGGGGGCCGGTGGCGAGAGGGGGGTTGTCCCTTGGACCCGCCCTCGGAGCCCTCCAATAGCAGGGCGGGAGGTTGGTACGAGGGGCGGGGCCTCGGGGGAGTGGCAGCAGGCCCTGCCCACAGATCCGCCCCGCCCCTTGGGGTTCCGCTCTCAGCTAGTCCAGTCATTTGCTCTCCCGCCCGCCGCTAGTTGAGGCACCGGCGTCTCTCAGACTTTCGAAGAGACGCAGCTGGAGGCGATTTAAGATCTTTGCCCTTAACGTCCGCCTTCCACCCACCCATCCCGGATCTTCCAAAACGTCGTTTTCGGAGGATACCTTGGGATTTCCTCCGTCCCAGCCTCTGTCAGCCTGAACTTGGGGCTTTGGGGGTGTGGGAGGAGGCAGCGTTAAAGGACTAAATAAAGCCGAGTGAAGCGGGGTACCGGAGAGCTGCGGCTCGCCGACCCGCGCGCGTGCGCACAGTTGGCGCGTTGGGACTCGGGGGCCAGCCCTCGGTGGTCTCTCCCCGGCAGTGCGGCGCGGGCCACCCCCGAACCTCCGCTGGCCTTCCCGTCTCCGCTTTCCTTCCCTCGCGTCCTGGCCTCCCTCGCCCGCGTGGGTCGGTTTGAAAGTGAAGAAGTGAGGGAGTAGAGTTAGTACTAGACAAAAGGTTGACAGCGGGTGCTAACGGTGTTTTTTGTTTGGGGTTTTAAATGCTTTTAAAATTGCAGGTCGTTTTGCATTAGGGCTCCGTGAGAGGTTCCGTGGTTGCCAGAGCAAGCTAACTATTTGGGAACATTGGGGACAATACTGTGGTTGAAGGCGGCGCTGGACAACATTTCTTCCCTTCTTTAATCCGATCAGTCCACCCCGCATCGAATTTGAGGTGAAGGAGCAGCGAAGCAGAGCGGGGAAACCCACGCCTTGTGTTGTGGGTGTTGGCATGACCGAGATGGGTCCCCACGCTTTTCTAGGTGTCCGTTTCCTGATCTGAAAAACGGACATGGGACGTGATCTCCAAGATGGTTTGCACCTTTGACTTTTGTGAACCGGAGATTTTCTAGAATACCGTTGATGGGGTTGGGAGTGGGGATGTACACCCAAAGAATAAAGTCCATGCAAATATGCTTGTTGTAGGCCACCTTCTGGCAAAGGGCATGTTTCCGTTAAATAAGCAATTTAAATAATTAACGCTAAAGAAACAAATACAGTGAAGGATGGGAGGGGAAAGCCATTGGTGCTGTTCGGGTCTGCATCTCAAATTGAGCCAAAGGTACCCCTGAAAGTAGGTCTGCATAATTAAGGCATAAATATGCAAAACTTTTTATCCCTAAAACTGCCAGAAAGAGACCATGTCTAATTTTAAGCCTAGTTGGCATCAACTTCCTCCCTCGGTTCAAGTTTGCTGCCGCCCCAGCCTCAGCAAGTGGGCATGCATATGTTCCCCCCCGCCCCCCGCCACAGGAGCGTCTGGTGTGGGCCAGACCCTGTGCTCCAGGCTTCCGCATTGGCAACAGAGCAAAGCATTGAGCCAGTCCATCCCCCAATTCACCACCAATCCATCATAAGTGGACTTTCTAGAAGCTGCCATTTCAAAAAACATGCCTTGGAAATTATCTGCAAGAAGCTGTTGTCAGAGCCACTAGAAAATTCTACCTCTTTTTGGTCAGAAAGATTCCACTGCTATATTAAAATGGATTGGTCTAGCAATACCTCTCTCTCATAAATGTAGTCTGTCATTTTTTTATACCTTTGTTAAAAAGAAAACCTCAGACTCAAGGTGGAGTTACTAACCTCCAGGACAGCAAACCAAGACTTACTTGCAATTTCAACCTCGTTAGGAGTGGAATTTTAAAGCAAATCAATCTGGAATTTTCTGGTCAGCAACGATTAGGTAATCTATCACTTGGGCCCTCTCCATCCTTCCTTGCACTACACCACCAAAGGAGGAGATAATCTGCAGGATAAAACCTCTTCCCCACCTCCTGCAAAAAGAAGGGGAATTTGCCAGAAACAATCCTTTCTTTTCTTTTGCTAATAACTTCTTGCTCCACCCTTCTTCCTCTAAAATCCTTCAATTTTATACAACTCCTCAGAGCATCTCTAAACTAGCTAGTTGGGACGCTACTTGATTCATGCTTTATTCATTGCTTAATAAAGCCAACTAGACCTTCAAATGTACTCAGTTGAATTTTGTTTTTAACACCTTCAACTAAAACCTTTGATCCAAATATGAATGTAAAGTATTTAGCTCTTTTCTTTAAAATGAGAACAATTCTCTGGCCTGGGGCACCTGGGTAGCTCAGTCAGTTAAGCCTCCAACTTCTACCCTGGGCATGATCTCACAGTCCGTGAGTTCGAGCCCCGTGTCCAGCTCTGTGCTGACACCTCAGTCTGGAGCCTGCTTCAGATTCTGTGTCTCCCTCTCTCTCTGCCCACTCCCCTGATCACAGTTTGTCTGTTTGTCTCTCTCTCAAAAATAAATAAACATTAAAAAAATTTTTTTTTTAATGAGAACAACTAATACTTACCTGGCCAGGGAGAGAGAATGATCAGAAAGGTGGTTTTTCCAGGGGGAGGCTTATCCATTGCACTCTGTATGTGCTGACCCCTGTGACATCCCCAAATGTGGGAAACTCTACTACAGAATTTGTGATAGTGGGGGCTGTGTTTGTGCTTTCCCCTGGAAAATAAAAAGAGAAAATGAGAACTATACCATGTTTAAGCAATTGTATAAATTAGGAGGGGAATGGATTTTTTGTAGAGCAACGTAGGTAGGGGTTCCAATAAAAATCCATTTTGGGAGTTTGGGATCTCTCTTGGTGTCTGGTACTTGGTAGGGTGATTTTTCACTCTTTTTCTTTAAGCTTACTTATTTATTTTGAAAGAGAGAGAACACCAGTAGGGGAGGGGCAGAGAGAGAAGGGGAGAGAATCACAAGCAGGCCCCATGCTCAGTGTGGAGCCAATACAAGGCTCCATCACACTCACTGTGAGATCATGACCTGAGCCAAAATCAAGAGTTGGTCGTTTAACTAACTGAGCCACCAAGGCACCCCTGATTTTTCACTCTGTAACCACTGCTTGAAAATTAGTTTAAACTTCTGGGTTTTACATATATTGGTGACTAAAAAATGATTTATGCAGAAATTTGAATTCTGGGAGCAAATACTATATTTGAAATATATCGATGTAATTAGCTTTCTATTTAAAACTAAGTATTTCATTAAAAAATCAACGTTGTTATGAAATACACACACACAGAACAATGCACAGACCAAAGATGCCCAGGGCCTTGATTTATCATACAGTTAACATTTATGTGGTTCTCACTCACACTGAAACAGTCAGAACAGACATGCCAACTGGATGCAATCTTTTTTTCTAGGTAAGATTCCAAACCAAAAAGGCCAGAGAATTGTTAGACAGTTAGCAAAATTTCATTGTGGTTTGTGAATTAGACATTCGTTTGTACTAATGTTGATTACCTGATTGTAGAGTTGTATGCTGATTATAGAGAAGGATGTCTTTGGTTTTTGTTTGTTGGTTGGTTGGTTTTGGGGTTTTTTCTTGAGTGAGGAGAGCATACACTGGTGGTAATGAGACATTATAGGTGCAGCTTGTTTTCAAAAACCTAAGAAAAGGAATGGAAATAATGGAGATAAATAGCAAAAGAAAAAACACAATAAAATATTGATAACTAGGGATTCTTTGGGTGAAGCAGCACTGGGGTTTTTGTACTGTCCTCTCAATTTTTCTTTAAGTTTGCAGTCATTTCAAAATAGTTATTTACCAAAAAAGTCTATTCCAGGTGAATTGAGGACTTAAATGTTGAAACAAAGCCTTAAAATAGTAAGTGAAATATATAGATATTTTAAAGTTTTAAATAAGCATGAAAAGCATGAACAGGAAAAGATTGATAACTTTGAGCATAATAAATGAAAAACTTTTATTCATAAAGTAACGCCTTAAATAAAGAGAGCAAATTATAAACTGTCACAAAACATGAATATCAAGAACTAAAGAACTCAAACCAAATTTGTAAAAGTGTGTTATGTACACATACACAGGCACATACACACACAATCCCTAAAATAAAAATGGGCAAAATACATGAAGAGGCGTTTCAGAGATGAGAAAGCATATGTGATTTATTCCAGGAATGCAAGCAAACTGGTTTAACATTGAAAAATTTCAGTATCTCCATGTCTTTCCAGTCCTGAGGGTTTGAAAGATTCTAGGCCCATCTCACTGTGGTCAATCTCATGTTTCCGATGACCACACCCACACTGTACAGTCACCATAGCAGTACTTCAGAAACAAGTTGTGTTCTTCATGCACCTCATTAGGAGTAGCACCATATCAACCCATTCCATCACAGCTGATGTTAATCTGGATCACCTGCTTGCGTTGGTGTCTGCCGGGTTATTCTTCCTCAAAGTCACCATTTCCATGTCCTCCTTTGTAAATGATTAGCATTTTGTAGGGAAGTATTTTAAGATTATGTTGATTTTCTAGTCCTCATCATACTTCCATACAACGGTCTTAGCATCCACTGGCCTTCCTGTCTAGATCATGCACCTCTATGGTGGCTGCCAAATGGTGATTCTCTTTCTCGTTTCTTCTAATAAATTTTGGCATTCTACTGTAAAACGATCTTTCTTTTTTCCTTCCTTCTTTCTTTCCTTCTTTCTCCTTCCTTCCTTCCTTCCTTCCTTCCCTCCTTCCTTTAAATCAGTGTGAACTCATGGATCCCTATTTTATTTGATGTGCTGAAATCCTTTCCTCTTATTTTAATATTTAGCCAGTGGGAACCATTTCAAGCTGATTTTTGTGTCTTTTCAGTGTATCCTAATCATTCATCGAGAATTCTTATGTTCTGACACAAAAAGGTATTCTGGGCTCATCATGTCCCGACCTTGCCCTAGAATCAGTCATTTTTTCCAAAAACTTTGCTTTTTTAAAATTTCAAAATAAGATCTAGGCACTGGTAGTACTTGTTGTTGCTAGAGTGTGGTTGCTTCTAAGTTCCTCTGAGAAGACAGAAGTGAGGAATGTGTGTGTGTACGTCTATGTACATATACATACCACACACACATTTCTATTTCTTTATATGTATAGTCTGTACAAACAAATTACATAACTATGATATAGAACTATAAGTTTATATTGATACTTCCAATATCAATCCAATACCCTTTTCATATGTAATGGAACCAATGTGAGTTCACTCTGTGGTGAGCTACAGACAGACTACCCCAGGTGGGACTGTCACACAAAGGAAACAGCATTTACAATAAACAGGAGATCACAGGATGTAACTTCCAAAGGCATGACTCCCCAGTTGGGGCGGCCTGAGTAGGTTTCTTGTATTTAGGTCTAGGATACATATTCAGAAAAGAGGGTTCTGTCATCATGTGTAGAGGTGGGCATAAGGTCACCCCTGTGTACACTTAGGAAACATGCTTATGCATGCATTGTATGTTATGTTAATGAGGTTTGACCTCCTTGGGTGGAGATCTTGACATTATAATGAGGTATAACTGTCCAACACTCCGTGGTCCATCTGTGCAGGCCTGAAATGGTGGTGAAACTCAAACTGGTTTAGGCCACCTGGAACGCATCCTGTTGTTTTCCTGTAAAAGATAAAGTTAGGATTCCTATAAAGAAGGAAAGGTCAGTGGGGTGTTGCTGGTGATTTTTAATCTCATTTATCCAATGGGGTACGATTTCACATATGTGTGAATAAACTGAGAATCTGGACTCCCATTATCCTCAGCATATTATTTTGTTGCTCAAACAATTTACTTAATTGTTCAGTCTAACCAATCTTTAACCACACTGGCTGTCTCCTCCCTCTGCCTGCTCCCATTGCCCCATGTCCTCCGTGGTTCCCCGCTGCTCTTCACAGCCTCATAGTTTCCGCAGCAAGCCCTGTCAGCTCCTGCACCAGGCCCCTTGCTTCCCCCCATGGGTCCATGCATTCATCCTCTAGGCTATGGGCCAGCACCTCCTTGTGGCTCCTCAGGTCTGTGTATCTGTGTCTCTGCACATACCTAAGTTCCACACAGGGAATGATCTGGTTCTGTACTGTTTCACTGGTCCATATATCTATTCCAAGGTCAGCACCACATTGTCTAATAACTATTCCTTCAGGAAAAGCCCTGATATTGGATAGGCAAGCATTCCTTTCTGCCCTTCTTTTTTAGAAGTATCTTGGTTATTCATGGCCATTTTAGAGTATTTTATTAAGTGAATACTTGTTTAGAACTATTATTTCTCTTTGATAAATTAAATGTTTTCATCATTATATAACAATTCTCTCTATATCTAATAATTCTTTTACTTAAAGTCTGTTTTATAGGATATCAATATAATTAGGCCAGATTTTTTTTAAGATACGTCTTGTTTTCTTCATGTTTTACTTTTAACCTTGGCTTGTTCTAATGGTTTTAGGTCTCTCTCTCTCTCTCTCTCTCTTATTACATTGTAATATGAATTCCAGTTAGTTAACATGCAGTGTTATATTAGTTTCAAGTGTGCAGTATAGTGATTCAACACTTCCATATAATACCTGGCACTCATCACAAGTGTCCTCTTTAATTACCATCACCTATTTCATTCATTTCTCTACCCACCACCCCTCTGGTTATATAGATTCTTATTAATTTTTTAAATGTTTATTTATTTTTGAGAGAGACACAGAGAGAGCAAGGAGGGGAGGGGCAGAGAGAGAGGGATCCAAAGCGGCTTGATGCTGACAGCAGAGAGTTGGAGCTCATGAACTGTGAGATCATGACTTGTGCTGAAGTCGGCCCGCTCAACAGACTGAGCCAGCCAGACACCCCTAAATAGATTTTTTAAAGTCCAACTTGACAATATTTATCTTTTAACTGGTGTATTTGATCCATTTACATAATTGCAATTAGTGCCATCTTTAGATTTGTTTCTACTATTTTTATATTTCAGTTTATTTCATTTTCAAGTTATATTTCTTTTTAAATATTTATTTAATATTCTGAATTGACTTAGATATATTCTCCCAAATAAAGCAAGACATTTAGTCCATTCTCCAATCCCTGGGTTTTCTCTTATTCCTAAAACTATTATATTAATACTATATAGGCTTCTAAAAATATTTTATTTTTTTAGATTCATGAAAAGCTGCAAAAATAGTACACAGAGTTCTTTACTTTTATTTTTTTATTTTTGGGAGAGTGCAAGTGGGGGAGGGGCAAAGAGAGAAGGGGGAGAGAGGATCTGAAGCAGGTCTGCCCTGAAAGGCTGACAGCAGAAGCCCGATGTGGGGCTGGAGCTCTCAAACTGCAAGATCATGACCTGAGCCAAAGTTGGATGCTCAACTGACTGAGCCACCCAGATAACCCTGTAAACAGTTCTCGTATACCTTCACCCAGTTTTCCTTAAGGGTGACAGCTCATATAATTGTAGTACATTATGAAAACCAGAATATTAATTGACATGATAAAAGTAGCTAAAGATCTTGTTCAGATTTCACCAGTGTTTTCATAGGTACTCATTTTTTATATGTACATAATCTATGCCATTTTATCACATATACAGATTTGTATACCACCACCACAATTCAGGTACCACAAAGCAACTACATTGGGCTGTTCCTTTTTTAAAAAAAATAGTCAAGCCCCCTGTCCTCTTCCCTAATCTTGGGCAATTTATCTGTTTTTCATTTCTATAGTTTTCCTTTTTCCAGAATGTCATATAAATGGATTGGCTTTTTTCATTCAGTTCAATCCTTTTTTTTTTTTTTTTTTTTTTGAGGGAGAGAGAGTGAGAGAGGGCACGTGTGCAAGAGCAAGTGGGGGAGTGGGGCAGAGAGATAGAATCATTTTTTTTAATTTTTAAAACTGTTTACATTTGAGGGAGAGAGAAAGCACAATCAGGGGAGGTGCAGAGAGAGAGGGGAGACACAGAATCTGAAGCAGGCTTCAGGTTCTGAGTTGTCAGCACAGAGCCCAACTCGGGGCTTGACCTCACAAACTGTGAGATCATGGCCTGAGCCAAAGTTGGATGTTTGACTGACTGAGACACCCAGGTGCACCAAGAAAGAGAGTCTTAAGCAGGCTCCATCTGCAGCACAGAACCTGACGTAGGGCTTGAACCATGACCCCTGGGATCTTGACCTGAGCTGAAATCAAGAGTTGGATGCTAAACCGACTGAGCCACCCAGGTGTCCCAGTACAATCCTCTTAAGAACCACCTAAGCTGTTGAATCAATAACTCATTTAAAAAAATTGCTGAATAGTACTCCATGCTATGAATATGCCAAAGTTTGTTTAACTATTCACATATGGAAGGACATTTGGGTAGTTTCCAGTTTGGAGAACTTTATTACAAATAAAGCTGTTATAAACATTTTTGTACAGATTTTCATGTAAGCATACATTTTTATTTCTCTAGAATAAATGCCTAGGCGTGTGATTATTAGATTGTATGGCAAATCTGTCTGACTTTTAAAGAAATAGCCAGACTGACTTCAAGAAGTGCTGTACTATTTTACATTCTCAGCAGCATGTGTGAAAGATCCTCTTTCTTTGCATCCTCACCAACATTTGGTGTCATCAGTCCTTTTAATTTTAGCTGTTCTGATAGATGTGTAGTGATATGTCATCAGGTTTTCATTTGCATTCTCCTCATATCTAGTGATGGTGAACATGTTTTCATGTGTTTCTTTGCCATGCCCATTTCTTATTTGATGAAGTGTCTGTCCAAGTCATTTTCCCATTTTCTCCTTGGCTTGCTTGTTTTCTTGCTGTTGAGTTTCTATGGATATGAATCCCTTTGGGTATGAATCCCTTCTTGAATTTGTGATTTGCAAACATTTTCTTCCACCACTTGGTGCCTTTTATTTTTATCCTCTGGACACTATCATTTGCAAGACAAAAATTTTTAATTTTCATGGAATAGAATTTATCCCTTCTTTTTCACTTTTATGGGTAATGGTTTTGGGATTATGTACAAGAACTATTCACTGAACCCTAGGTCACAAGCAATTTCTGCTCTTTCTAAGAATTTTACAGTTTTACATTTAGATATTATGTAGACTTTAAAAATAGAGTTTTGATTTTTGATTATAATGGATGTATTCTTTTCTTTTACTTTAGTTTTAGCTTTTGTTTTATTAGTTTTAAAATAACACAGTTAAGTAACCGTTAATTTACTTTTCAGCATTACTTGAGTGATCTTTCCTCTATTTAAATTATTCATCCAAGACTCTTTTCACTATGCATCTTAGTGATACCTTTTGATACTTGATATATTTCAGCATTTTTTATTTGAATGACAATGCTGCTTTTCCTTCAATATTTTAAAAATGTAACTACACTGTCTGCTTGTATCCAGTATTGCTGTTGGAAAATGCAGTGTCTAACTACCTCCCGTTCCTCTGTAGATACAATTTAAGATTTTTTTCTGGAGTGCCTGGGTGGCTCAGTTGGTTAAGCATTTGACTCTTGGTTTTAGCTCAGGTCATTATCTCACAGTTCATGAGTTCGAGCCCTGTGTCAGCTCTATGCTGACAGAGCTGAGACTGGGGCCTGCTTTGAACTGTGTTCCTCCCCTTCTCTGTCCCCCCACCCTGCCTGCTATTCACACACACTCTCTCTCTCTCTCAAATAAACATTAACATTTAAAAAAAGAAGTTTTTCTTTGACCTTTCAGATTTCACTAAAATATGTTTAGTTGAATATTTTCCTTATTGCTCTTCTCTGGCACTCTTTTCAATCCAAAGTCTTTCTTTCATAGGTTTTTAGTTCCAGGGAATTTATCTCCATTTTCTTCTCTCCACTTAAACTATTTCTCTCTTTTTAAATCTCCTGTTATCTGGATACTAGAGGACACTTTTAGATTTTATCTTACCATCCTTGGGGATTTAGAGGTGGAAAGATGGAAAAATGAATATTGTTGGTTAGTTGGTCCCTATTTATTTTTCTAGCTCCTCACTACTATAGGGCTCTATACTGCCTTTTCTTTGCTCCAGTGGAAACCTGGGCCAGAAGTCTGAGTCACAACAGGATAGAGGGAAGATATGTTTGTTCCTTCACGGAGAGCAAGGGAAAAGCAAGACCAGAATGCCAATAGTTTCTTTTCGTTTTCATTCTTCCTCAGCCTTGTCAGAATTTCTGGTCCACTGGACACAACCACCACTTAATCATCACACATTCAGAACAGTCCCTGTCACCTCAAGGTTTCTCCAAGTTTTCTCTCTAATTTCCTTTAAGTTGACCTTGAGGCTGAGGACCAAAAGCCTTGCTTGTTCAGCATCTTCTCTGGTTACCTTTTGAGTATTGATTTACAGCTGAACTACAATATAGTTAGAGACTATGCTGCATGATTTCAATCATTTTTTGAGAAATTTTCTGTGTGTACTTAATATATATAAAAATATATAATATAATAATTTATATATATATAAATTGGTTTCAGTGTTTTGTAAATGTTCACTAGGCCAAGTTTTCGGATTGTGTTACTCAAATATTTTATATCCATACTGACTTTTTATGTGTCCATTTTTTTTAGTTGCCAAGAGAGATTTATTGGAAATAGTGATGATTTTCAGTTTGTCTACTTTTCTTTTTTTTTTTTTTTAAGTTTACTTATTGATTTTGAGAGAGAAAGAGAGAGCATTAGCAGGGGAGGAGCAGAGAGAGAGGCAGAGAGAAAATCCCAAGCTCTCAGTGTGGAGCCTGATTTGGGGTTCCAACCTAAGAACCATGAGATCATGACTCATGAGTCTGATGCTAAACTGACTGAGTCACCCAGGCACCCCTTATTTTTCCCTTTAATTCAGTCAGCTTTTGCTTTGTAGAAGACTATGCTATTAGATACCTAAAAATTTGATTTTTAATATATTCCTAGTAATTTGAACTTTTTATTATTGTTAAGTTTCTATCTTTATTAATTTTTTTTTGCCTTAAAGCCCATTTTTTCTAATATCAATATAGGTATCTAACATTTTTTAGGAGAATGTTAGCATGTACATCTTTTTCTATCCCTTTACTTTCAAATTACTTGTATCCTTTTATTTTAGACTTCTCTTGGTGTCATGCTAAGCGAAATAAGTCAGGTGGAGAAGGACAGATACCATATGTTTGCACTCATAGGTCTAACAGGAGAACAGGAGAAACCTAATGGAGGACCATGGGGAGGGGAAGGGGGAAAGAGAGTTGGGGAGAGAGAGGGACTCAAAACCTGACAGATTATTGAATACTGAAAACAAACCCCCCCAACGGTTGAAGGGGGAGGGGGAGGGGGAAGGTAGGTTGTGGTAACAATTTGACAATAAACTATTAAAAAAAATAGACTTCTCTTGTAAACAACACATCCTTTGAAAAAGTCCAGTCTGACAATCTTTACCTCTGTTTTGGAACATTTAGTTAATTTACATTTAACATAAGTACCAATATATTTGGGTTTAAATTTACCATCTCCTTATGTACTTTCTATTTATCTCATCTGTGCCATGTTCCTTTTTATTTTATTTTTAAAAAAAATTTTTAATTTATTTTTGATACAGAGAGAGACAGAGCATGAGAGGGGGAGGGGTAGAGAGAGGAGACATAGAACCGGAAGCAGGCTCCAGGCTCTGAGCTAGCTGTCAGCACAGAGCCTGACGCGGGGCTGGAACCCATGAACATGAGATCTGACCTGAGCCGAAGTCGGAGGCTTAACCGACTGAGCCACCCAGGCGCCCCCATGTTCCTTTTTAATATCCTCTGTTACCTTTCTTTGGATTGATTATGCTTCATTATTTCATTTCCTCCCTTTATTATCTTGGAAGTTATATATTATTTATTATGGCTCTAGATCCCCTAGAAATTACCAAATGCCTGTTAAATTGATCCAAGTCTCATATAAATTATGTTATTCTTTGATAACACAAATGTTTTTGAAACTTTAACTGAATGGCTGCTTATCTCAATTTATGTAACATCAGTTTTGTGCATTTTCTCTTTATGTTTAAAACTTAATATGACAATACATCTATCATTTATTCATATTTGTCTACATATTTATCCACATATTTACTATTTTCATTGTTCTTCATTCCTTCCAGCATGTCAGACCTTCCATTTGGGACCAGTTTTGTTTACTACAAGTCATCAAATGACAAATTATTTCAGATTTTGTTTGTCTGAAAGTGGCTTTATCTCACTCTTATTCCTTTTTTAATGTTTAATTTTGATATATATGGAGAGAGAGAGAGAGAGAGAGAGAGAGAGAGAGAATGAACAGGGGAGGGGCAGAGAGACAGGAAGACACAGAATCTGAAGCAAGCTAGAGGCTCTGAACTGTCAGCACAGAGTGGGATGCAGGGCTCGAGCCCACAAACTGTCATGACCTGAGAAGAAGTCAGATGCTTAACCGACTGAGCCATTCAGGCACCCCTATTTCACTTTTATTCTTGAAGGATATTTTCCTCCAGTATACAATTCTACCTTGTCAGTTTATTTCAGTTTTACAGATACCTCATTACCTGCTGACTTGTTTCTGTTGAGAAGTCATCTTTCTTAACTGTTATTCTTTTGGTCACCATTGGTATTTACTTTATAGCTGCTTTAGCCATTTTTTCTGTCTTTGTTTTTTGGATTTTTATCATGACGACTTTGGTGTGAATTTTTATTATTTATTGATGAAAAGACATTTAATTATTGTCTTGCTATATAACAGTGACCATACTTGGTTGCATTTTCTCAAATGGCAAATGAGATACAAGATAGCATCTTTTTGATTCCTGAAAAGCTCAATATCATTTGTCTTTTGGCGCATTCAGTTTCCTACGACGTCTACAGTACAGTCCATGAGGAGACCAATGAATGGTGCTTAGTAGTGAAGAACATTTCACTAAGTTGTTCTATCATAGGTCCTTCCTCAAAGTGTTCATTTTTTTCCTTCTAATCTGGTTTTTGGCACTTGGTCATGTGTTTCTTCATTATTATGCACAGGATCTGGGATAGGTTTTCTATGTTCAGATGGGGGGTGGTAGCATACTATTGTTCTGCCATCAAATGTCAAAGCAAACTCTACTTTGCAATTATAGTCATCTGGAAGAGAATATGTAGATTTATGACAAACACAATATAAAGCTCTGTTTTGAACTGGAAATAAATGTTTCCAGATAGTTCTGTTTGATATCATCCATTTTGCTGATGTTACTGGATGGTGAATCAAGATGCATATCAGGTAGGATGAAGGAAGATGATTTGAAGAGAAACTGCTTTTAAAATCTGCTTCATGATAAAAAAAACCAATAGGCAACTGACAGAATGGGAAAAGATAGTGGCAAATGGCATATCAGATAAAGGGCTAGTATCCAAAATTTACAAGGAACTCACTAAACTCCATACCTGAAAAAACAAATAATCCAGTGAAGAAATGGGCAGAAGACCTGAACAGACACTTCTGCAAAGAGGACATCCAGATGGTCAACAGGTACATAAAACGATGCTCAGTGTCACTCATCATCAGGGAAATACAAATCAAAACCACACTGAGATACCACCTCACAGTGGTCCGAGGGGCTAAAATGAACAAATCAAGAGACTGTAGATGCTGGTGAGGATGTGGAGAGATGGGCACCCTCCTACACTGTTGGTGAGAATGTAAACAGGTGCAGCCACTCTGGAAAACAGTATGGAAGTTCCTCAAAAAACTATCAGCAGAATTCCCCTATGACCCAGCAATAGCACTGCTAGGGATATACCCAAGGGATACAGAAGTGCTGATGCATAGGGGCACATGTACCCCAATGTTCATAGTGGCACTTTCTACAATAGCCAAATCATGGAAAGAGCCTAAATGTCCATCACCTTATGAATGGATCAAGAAGTGATATATATATATATAATAGAGTACTATATGGCAATGAGGAAGAATGAAATATGGCCATTTGTAGCAAAGTAGACGGACCTCGAGGGTGTCATGCTAAGTGAAATAAGTCAGGCAGAGAAAGACAGATACCATATGTTTCCACTCAAAGGTCCACTCACAGGAGAAACCTAACAGAGGACTATAGGAAGGGGAAGGGGGAAAGAGAGTTGTAGAGAGAAAGGGACACAAATCATGAGAGACTATTGAATACTGAGAACAAACTGAGGGCTGAAGGGGGAGGGGGCAGGAGGAAGGGGGTGATGGACATGGAGGGGGGCACTTGTGGGGAGAAGCACTGGGTGTTATATGGAAACCAATTTGACAATAAACTATTATAAAAAAAAAAGAAAAAAGAAAAAAAAAAAGAAAAAATCTGCTTCCAGCATACCTCTTTTCATTCTTGACAGCCACTCAGTGCAAGCCCACCATCTAATGAATTTTTACTGTTCAGCTTGAGTTCCTTGAGATGTCTGTGTTTTAAAGCCACTATTTCTTCAATTATTGCTTCTTTTCCAAATATACATATATTAGTCCCCTCAACCCCCATATGTTCTATATGTCTTACTTTCTCTTTCATATTTCCATTCTTTTGTTATACCATGTCTCATTTTATATATTTTCTTCTATTTTCCATTTCATATATTCTCTATCTGTATCTATATTGTTGTTAAACTCATCCAGTAATCTTTTAATTTTAATCATTATTCTATTTTTAAGTTTGTTTATTTATTTACAGAAAGAGCACAAGCAGGGGAGGGGAAGAGAGACAGGGAGAGAGAGAATCCCAAGTAGGCTCCATACCGTCAGCACAGAACCCAACTTGGGGCTTGATCCCATGAACCATGAGATCATGACCTGAGCCAGAATCAAGAGTTGGTTGTTTAACCAACTGAGACTCCCAGGTACCCCATCAATCATTATTCTTAAAAACAATTGTAGAAGGATTTCTAGCAGGGTCTTCTTTCTGATGAACTTTTACTTTTATTTTATTTTTTCCTTTTTTTAAGTTTAAATTTTATTTAGTTAACATACAGTGCATTATTAGTTTCAGGAGTAGAATCAGTGATTCATGACTTTCATACAATACCCGGTGCTCATCACAACAAGTGCCCTCCTTAGTGTCCATCATCCATCTAGCCCATCCCTCTGCCATCCCATAGTTTGTTCTCTATAATTAAGAGTCTTCTGTGGTTTGTTTCACTCTCTTCTCTTCCCATATGTTCATCTGTTTCGTTTCTTAAATTCCACATATGAGTGAAATCATATAGTATTTGTCTTTCTCTGATTGACTTATTTTGCTAAGCATAATACATTCTAGCTCCATCTTCATCAAACTTTTACTTTAGAGATGCTTTAGTTTTGAACAGATTCACAGAAAAATTGTACAGGTAGTACAGAGAGTTACCATATATCCTACACCCAGTTTCTCCTCTTGTTAACATCTTACACAAATATGGTGTATTTTTTATAATTATTAAAGTTCATATTTTATTCAGATTTACTTTGCCTTTACCTCATGTTCTTTTGCTGTTCCAGAATCCCATTTAGGATACCACATTATGTTTAGTTGTTATATCTCTTTGGATCATCATGGCTAATGGCTGTTTCTCAGACTTTGTTTTTGATGACTGTGACAGTTTTGAGGATTACTGGTCAGGTATTTTGTATACTCTCCTTAAATTGAGATTTTTCTTTTGTTTTCCTTATGAAAAGAGAATAAGACCATGGGAAGTAAAGTGTCATTCTTATCACTCAATTTCAACATGTTTGTAATGAACTGAATGTTTGTGACCCCCTCAAATTCATATGTCAAAACCCTAATTCCCAGTGTGATGGTATTTGGAAATAGGGCTTTGGGGCAACAATTAGGGTTAGATGAGATCAAGAGGGAAAGGCCCTCATGATGGGATTAGTGTCTTAATAAAGAGACACCAGAGATTTTGCTCTTTCTTTCTCCCCAGCTGTGCACAAACACTTGGTGAGGAAGAATGAGTAAAATGAGCATTCAGTAAGAAAGTAGCCACCTACAAGAAAGGAGAAAAGAGCTCAGAATGATATCTACCTTTCTGGAATCTTGACCTTGGCCTTCCCATCATCCAAAACTTTAAGAAACAAATTTCTGTTGTTTAAACTACTGGTCTATGGTAGTTTGTTATGGCAGCCTGAACTAAGACAATGACTTAATCATTGTCCATGTTAACCATGATCATCTAGAAGAGGTAGTGTTTTTGATGTTTCTCCACTATGAAGTGACTTCTTTTGGATCCTTTCCTCTGCTATCCTCTTTGGCAAGAAGCCATGATGCCGAACCCACACTTGAGGAGTGTGGATTATACTTGACCTCTTTGATAGTGTCTACATAAATTTTTGGAATTCTTCTGCATGGAATATTTGTCTTTTCTCAATCACTTATTTACTTATGCAAGTTTTTCCCCCATCATTGTAGACTCATTGATATTTAATTTATGATTTTACAGTTTTAAATACTACTTTATTTATTTTATTGTTCAAATTGTCCCAGTTTTGGCTGCTGTGAACTGTTTCAGTTGGGTCTTGTGTCCCTTAAAGTACTCCATAATTGTTGGCTTTTTTTCTTTTATTGGAGCACTTCTTTGCTTTCTGGCACACAAATGTTCCAGGCTCATCTTAACCTATTTTCCACCCCTGTCCTAGAATCAGCTGTTTCTTTAAGGAACTCTGGCTCCTTTTATTGTAGAATGGTATTAGAAACCAAGATTTAAGCACTTGGTGTGTTTGCTGCTACTAAGGTGTCATTTCTTTCAGTCTCTTTCATCTGACTTAACAAGGAAATACATATAAAATAATGTGTATATGCACAGATGTATAAATATTTGGCTATGAAGCTATGTATGTCTATATTAAGTCAAATGTGAATTCATGCTAATGTCTCCAACTTGAATCCATTACCATACAGGTCTTTTTAACCTCCTCCCCATGCTTCTTTGTAACTTCTCACTCCAACAATGAGAAACATGGCTCCTACCATCTGTAACCCAGTTACTTAATTGTTCGGTTCTAGTATACGTGTATATTGGCCTCAGAATTGTCAGCCTGTAAGGGTGCCTGCATGGCTCAGTTGGTTAAGCATCTAACTCTTGATCTCAGCTCAGGTCTTGATCTCAGGGTCATGAGTTCAAGCCCCAGAGTGGGCTCCTTGCTTGAAGTGGATCTACTTGAAACAATCAGAGCTTTCTTATGGGACACCTGGGTGGCTCAGTCGGTTGAGTGTCTGACTCTTGATTTTGGCTCAGATCATGACCCCAGGGTCATGGGATCGGAACCCTGTGTTGGGCTCCATGCTGAGCATGGGAACGGCTTGAAATTCTCTCTCCCTCTGCCCCTGCACCTCTTTTCTACTCATGCTCTTTCTTTTTCTATTTCTACAAAAAATAAGAGAAAGAAATGTTAACCTGTACTCCTATGGGAAACACCCTGAGTACCATGCTTATGTAGAGTTCTTATTGCTTTGAGTCTTACAGACTCCATTCAGTTCAAAGTTACTGAGATCAACATCTTTTTGCACCATTCCCTTCAGTGAGATTATTTCATAGATTTGTAGTACAGTTAGACTCTTTTGTCATACTCTGCATTCCATCTTGGATTCCTCAACTTCCTAAATGACTTTTAAAAAAGATTTTATTTTTAAGTAATCTCTATACCCAACATGGTGCTAGAACTCACAACCTTGAAATCAAGAGTTGCATATTTCACTGAGTACCCAGACACCCCACAAATGATTTTCAAAAAAATAATTTGTACACATTAAGGCTCACTTTTTGTACTGTAAAGTTCTATGCATATTGATGAATGAAAATTGAAATGGACTGACTTTTGTGCAGCTTTACAATCCTTACAAAAAGAATAAGCTCATTAGCTAATTCTCAACTCAGGGATCACTATGAAAGCTTAAGAACCCTTATAGAATCATTCTGTACCACAAAAATATAACATGAACTACATTAGTAATTTTATATCTTCTACTAGTCATAAGTTTAAAAAAATAGAAAAATGAAATTATAGTCAGTAATATATTTTATTTAACCCAATATATCCAAAATATTTTAATTTCAATATGTACATATAAAATAAGCTACTTTACATTTTTTGTACTAAGTTTTCAAAATCAAGTATGCATTTTACATTTCTAGCATCTCAGTTTGTAATGGCCACATTCCAAGTCCTCACTTGTGGCTAATGACTACTGTACTGGACAGTTGAATATTTAAACAGAACCCCTTATTCAGCAACCTTATTTCAGAATGTGCTGAAAATGGGACCCATAATTTAATTTTGAAGCATTTAAAAATTCTGTGAAGCTGGTCTAATCAATCCAGTTGGAGATGCCTGAACTGCCTTGACAGAACAGCCTGGAAGGAATCAGAAGACTCAAGGAGGTGTGTGTGATTGAAGGGATTTATTGTATGAGACCAAATATCTGATTACCAGGATGTATTCTCCAGGAGAACCCAGTAGACCTGGTTTCACTAAGGCAAATGCACTGGGGGTATAAATTTTGTCTTTTCTGTACATATTTCAAATATTTCCTCATAACTATTATTTTATTTTTTGACTTTTTTTGTGATGTGTTCTGCTATGAGAAGCCTATAATTTTCAAGTACTCGGAGGGTGACTGGGTGGCTCAGCCCATTGAGCATTCGACTTCAGCTCAGATCGTGATCTCACGGTTCATGGCTTGGAGCCCCGTGTTGCGCTCTGTACGGACTGCTATCTCAGAGCCTGGAGCCTGCTTCAGTTCTGTGTCTCTTTCTCTCTCTGCCCCTCCCTGGATCACTCTGTCTCAAAAATAAATAAATGTAAAAAATTAAAAAAAATTCAAGTACACAGGTTTGTCCATATCTTCACATTTGACTTCCAGATTTTGTATCTCTTATAAATAACCTGCCCACCTATAACTTATGAAACTATTAATTTTTTGGCATTGAAAATGGATTTGTATCTGATATGATTACTAATAACAGTTATGCTTACTCAGGAGGTTTTTTATCCTGCCATCCACTTATTCAAAAGTTAAGAAGTGTCATCTTGTTTCTCTTTTCTAAAGTTGACCTGATTCTCTGGAAGACACAGACATTTCTCCTTTTTTGCTGCTTTGCGTTTTGCTGATGCATACAATGTGTCCTAATAGAGACACATTTAGTGTGGGCTATATTATACTTTTCTCCATCTTTGATTGACCATCTAATGGCCTCCCTCAGTGATTCTGACCATGTCTGAATAATGAAGGTAACAGAACATGTTTGGTCCATGTACAATCTTCATAGAGGCAGGATTTCATTCTATTAATCACTCCAGAAACACATTTTACCTAAAAAAATGTTTGAGCATAGTTTAATGTTCTAATATTTAAGTTTTTGTGTGCTTGGAATCTTTGATGCTGTAAGGAAGGTGACTTCACCCAGAAGGTACTTGTCTTGTTTCTTCTAGTCACACGGGGCACAACCAACCTGGGGCTACTTTTTTAAAAAAATTTTATTTTAAGTAGGCTCCACACCCAATATGGCGATCAAACTTACAACTCTGAGATAAAAAGTCACATGCTTCACTGATTGAGCCAGCCTGGCACCCCAATGTGAATTCTGGCTGAAAGCTTGCATGAGGTCTGGCTTGAAATCTCAAGATCTCTGACCTCAGATTCCCTGAGGATGCTATTTTCTCTTCCATATAATTTTCCTTGCATTTGAAGAAATAAGTATTGCCTATGTTGTAAGAAAATTATAAGCATCATGTTTCGGTGATCAATGGGAATGTGACATTTATGTCACTGATATAACTGTGAGATCACAGGGTACATTGACCATGCATTCTCAGTGCATCATGGACATTCTAGTGGGGCCCTGCCTCTGAAATCAAGCTTTCTAACATGAAGAATAAAAATATGGTTGAACTCATAGTGTAGTCTTTTAAGTAGACTCTTTTTGAGAGAGAGAGAGAAAAACAGAGCATGAGTGGTGGTGGGGTAGAGAGAGAGAGAGAGAGGGAGACACAGAATTTGAAGCGGGGTCCAGACTCTGAGCTGTCAGCACAGAGCCCGACGAACTCATGAGCCAAGGGAGATATCATGAGCTGAGCCAAAGTCAGATGCTTAACTGACTGAGCCACCCAGGTGCCCCAAGTAAGATTTTTTTTTTTAAATTAAGAACTAAAGCCTTGCCTTAATAAAATAAATATTCATTAAATGAGAATTATCGACTTTTAGGTACTTGGATAAGATTTTTTCTTTCTTTCTTTCAAATTATTTATTTGTTTATTTATTTAATTATTTATTTAAAGAAAGTGAGTGAGAGAGAAAGCAAGCACGTGAGCAAGGGAGGGGCAGAGAGAATCCTAAGCAGGCTTCACTCTCAGCTCAAAGCCAGATGTGGGGCTCAATCTCACCACTGTGAGATCATGACCTAAAATCAAGAGTTGGATACTTAACTGACTGAGCCACCCAGGCACCCCTGGAATAAGATCTGAATAGAAAGCATTTGGAATAAGATTTAAAGAAAAATAACAAAACAAACAAGTGGACTTTTCTTAAGCTTAGATCTAAAAAACTTCTCAGACTTCTTCCCAAGGACTGCTTCTGGAGCATTGAAAGTACTGTAAATTACTTTTATATACTTTTATACTTAGAGGGAGCGTTTTTGTTTTCAATGAATTGTTCACAACGATTTCTTAGACATTCAGCCAATGTTGAATTATGAAACATTATGCTGCTACTAAAGTTTTACATTTTTGCTTCATTTTTATGAAGGACCGTCTGGTCCACAGTGTCTGGTGCTGTTTTTTGGGTGGGCAGTTAGCATTTAACCTGCTCTTAATTTGTAGCTGGGATTTCTGGTTTTATGCTTTTATATTCTCCTTTGTCTTTTGTTGTTTTTGTTTTGTTTTGTTTTGTTTTTTGAGTTTGCTTCTTTGTTTGATTTGTTTGTGCATATGTATGCTTTTGTTGGAGAATCCCAGATATCACTATGAATAGAGAAATAAAATAACCGAAGTCACAACAAAAGAGACCAGAGGACACCATTAAAAGAACACTTCCTGAACGGACAGACCATGGACGGTCTATGAGCTTCCTTAAATGTAGAAGTACTCACAGATGCAGAGTGCATAACAAGCTTTTAAAACTTACAAGAGACAGAATACTAGCCAAAATGGTGAAATGGAAGAACTCTCCTCTAAAGAAATTCCAGGAAGAAGTGACAGCTAAAGAATTAGTCAAAACAGATAGAAGCAACATAACTGACCAAGAATTTAGAGGAATAGTCAATTAATTGCTGGGCTTGAAAAAGGCATGGGAGACACCAGAGATGCTATTGCTACAAAGATTATGAACCTTAAAAATAGTTGTGATGAATTAAAAAGTGCTATAAAAGAGGTGCATAATAAAATGGAGGCAGCCACTGCATGAATTGAAGAGGTAGAGAGGAGAATAGGTGAATTAGAAGACACAATTATAGAAAAAGAAGAAGCTGAGAGAAAGATAAATTGATCCAGGAGCACAAAAGGAGAATTCAAGAACTGACTGATGCAATCAAATGGAACAATATCCATATCACAAGAATTCTTGAAGAGGAAGAAGAGAGAGAAAGGGGCTGAAGGGGTACTTGAACAAATTATAGAATTTCCTTAATCTGGGGAAGAAAACGACATTGAAATCCAAAAGCACAAGGAACTCCCCTCAGACGTAACTTGAATCGATCTTCTACATGACATATCATAATGAAACTAGAAAAATATAAGGATAAAGAGAGAATTTTGAAAGCAGCTAGGAATAAAAGAGCCCTAACATACAAAAAGAAACCTATAAGGGTGGTTGCAGACCTATCTACTGACACGTGGCATTCCAGAAAGGAATGGCAGGATTCTTTAATGTGATAAACAGAAAAAATATGCAGCCAAGAATACTTTATCTAGCTAGCCTGTAATTCAGAATAGAAGGAGACGTAAAGGTTTCCCCAGACAAACTAAAATTGAAGGAATTTATCACCACTAAATCAGCCCTACACGAAATCCTAAGGGGGAGCTCTAGGAGGGAAATGTTGCAAGGAACCCAAAGTACCAGAGACACCACTTACAATCATGAATCCTACAGAGAACACAATGAATCTAAACCCATATTTTTCAATAATAACACTGAATGTAAATGGACTAAATGCTTCAGTCAAAAGACATAGGGTATCAGAATGGATAAAAAAACAACAACAAGATTCACCCATTTGCTGTCTACAAGAGACTCATTTTAGACCTGAGGACACCTTCAGATTGAAAGTAAGGGGATGGAAAAATATCTATCATGCGACTGGAAGTCAAAAGAAGCCTGGAGTAGCCATACTTATATTGGAGAGACTAGAGATTAAAGTAAAAGCAGTAACAAGAGATGAAGAAGGGCATTATATAATAATTACAGGGTCTATCCATCAGGAAGAGCTAACAATTATAAACATCTCTGCACTGAATACGGAAGCACCCAACTACATAAAAACAATTAATCACAAACAGAACAATCTTATTGATAAGAATGTGCTAATGGCAGTGAACTTTAATACTCCACTTACAGCAATGGATAGATCAACTAGACAGAAAATCACTAAAGAAACAATGGACCTGAATGACACATTTGACCAGATGGATTTGACAGATATATTTAGAACTCTACATCCTGAGGCTATGGAATTCACTTTCTTCTTGAGTGCATAAGGTACATTCTCGAAGATAGATCACATACTGGATCATAAAGCAGCCCTCAATAAATATAAAAAAAATTGAAGTCATACCATACACACTTTCAGATCACACTGCTATGAACTTGAAATCAATCACAGAAAAAAGTCTGGAAAATCTCCAAAAACATGGAGGTTAAAGAACACCTTACTAAAGAATGATTGGGCCAACCAGCAATTAGAGAAGAAGTTAAAAAATATATGGAAACAAATGAAAATGAAAATACAACAATCCAAACTCTCTGGGGTGAAGAAAAGGCAGTCCTAGGAGGAAAGTATATTGCAATCCAGGCCTATTTCAAGAAACTAGAAAAAGCACAAATACAAAATCTTAATAGTTCAATTAAAGGAACTAGAAGTAGAGCAGAAGAAGAGAAATAATAAAGATCAGGGAAGAAATAAACAATATAGATTAAAAAAAAACAACAACCCACCAGTTGAACATATCAATGAAACCAAGAGTTGTTTTTTTGAAAAAATAAACAAAATTGATAAACCTCTAGCCAGGCTTCTCAAAAAGCAAAGAGAGAACACCCAAGTAGACAAAATCATGGATGAAAATGGATCTATTACAACCAATCCTTCAGAAATACAAGCAATCATCAGGGAATACTATGAAAAATTATATGCCAACAAACTGGACAACCTAGAGAAAATGGACAAATTCCTAAACATACATGCACTACCAAAATTCAAATGGGAAGAGATAGATAATATGAACAGACTCATAACCAGTGAAGAAATCAAATCAGTTATCAAAAATCTCTCAATGAATAAGAGCCCTGGGCCAGATGGCTTCCCAGAGGAATTCTACCAGACATTTAAATCAGAGTTAATATCCATTCTTCTCAAGCTATTTCGAACAATAGAAATAAAAGGAAAACTTCCAGACTCATTCTACGAAGCCAGCATTACTTTAATTCCCAAACCAGACAGAGACCCAGCAAAAAAAGAAAACTATAGGCCAATATCCTTGATGGAGAGGGATGCAAAAATCCTCAACAAGATACTAGCAAATCGAATTCAACAGCATATAAAAAGAGTTATCCACCATGATTAAGTGGGATTAATTCCTGGGTTACAGAACTGGTTCAGTATTTGCAAATCAATTAATGTGACACATCACGTTAACAAAAGAAAGGATAAAAACCATATGATCCTGTCAAAAGATGCAGAAAAAGCACTTGACAAAATACAGCATCATTTTTAATAAAAACCCTTGAGAAAGTCGGGATAGAAAAAACTTACTTCAATATCATAGAATCCATTTATTTATGAAAAGCCCATAGCTAATATCATCCTGAATGGGGGAAAACTGAGAGCTTTCCTCCTGAGATCAGGAACATGACAGGGATGTCCACTCTCACCACTGTTGTTTAATATAATGCTGGAAGTCCTAGCATCAGCAATCAGACAACAAAAGGAAATCAAAGGCATCAGAATTGGCAAAGATGAAGTCAAACTTTCCCTTTTCACAGATGGCATGATACTCCACATGGAAAACCCGACCAGCTCCACCAGAAGCCTACTAGAACTGTTCCAGGGTACAAGATCAGTGTACAGAAATCTGTTGCATTTATATACACCAATAATGAAGAAACAGAAAGAGAAATCAAGAAACTGATCTCATTCATAATTGCACACACACACACACACAAAACACAAAATACCTAGGAAAAAACCCAACCAAAGATGTAAAATATCTGTATGATGAAAACTGTAGAAAACTTATGAAGGAAATTGAAGAAAAAACAAAGAAATAGAAAAACATTTCATGCTCATGGATTGGAAGAATAAACATTATTAAAATGTCATTATTACCCAAAGCAATCTACACATTTAATGCAATCACAATCAAAATTACACTAGCATTCTTCTCAAAGCTAGAACAAACTATCCTAAAATTTGTATGGAACCACAAAAGACCTCGAATAGCCAAAGTAATATTGAAGAAGAAAACCAAAATGGGAGGCATCACAATCCCAGACTTTAACCTCTACTACAAAGCTGTCATCATCAAGACAGTATGGTATTGGCACAAAAACGCATAGACCAATGGAATAGAATAGAGCACCCAGAACTGGACCCACAAATATATGGCCAATTAATCTTTGACAAATCAGCAAAGAGTATCCAGTGTAAAAAAGACAGCTTCCTTAACAGACGGTGCTGGGAGAACTGGACGGCAACATGCAAAAGAATTAAACTAGACCACTTTCTTATACCATACACAAAAATAAATTCAAAATGGTTGAAGGACCTGAATGTGAGACAAGAAACTATCAAAACCCTAGAGGAGAAAGCAGGAAACAATCTCCTTGATCTCAACCACAGCAATTTCTTACTCGACACATTCCCAAAGGCAAGGGAATCCAAAACCAAAATAAACTATTGGGACCTCATCAAGATAAAAAGCTTCTGCACTGCAAAGGAAACAAGCAAGAAAACTAATAGGCAACCAACAGAATGGGAAAAGATAGTTGCAAATGACATATCAGAGAAAGGGCTAGTATCCAAAATCTACAAGGAACTCACCAAACTCCACACCTGAAAAACAAATAATCCAGTGAAGAAATGGGCAAAAGACATGAATAGACACTTCTCCAAAGAGGAAATCCAGATGGCCAGCAGACACATGAGACAAGGCTCAGCATCACTCATCATCAGGGAAATACAAATCAAAACCACACTGAGATACCACCTCAGAGTGGCGAAAATGAACACAACAGGAGACTATAGATGCTGGCGAGGGTGTGGAGAGACAGGCACCCTCCTACACTGTTGGTGGGAATGTAAACTGGTGCAGCTGCTCTGGAAAACAGTGTGGAGGTTCCTCAAAAAATTAACAGTTGAACTCCCCTATGACCCAGCAATAGCACTGCTAGGAATTTACCCAAAGGATTTAGAAGTGCTGATGCATAGGGGTACGTGTACCCCAATGTTCATAGTGGCACTTTCTACAATAGCCAAATCATGGAAAGAGCCAAAATGTTCATCAACTGATGAATGGATCAAGAAGATGTGGTTTGTATATACAATGGAATACTACATGGCAATGAGAAAATGAAATCTGGACATGGATGGAACTCAAAGGTGTTATGCTAAGTGAAATAAGTCAGACAGGGAAGGAAAGATTCCATATGTTTTCACTCATATGTGGAACAGGAGAAACAGAGGACCATGGGGAGGGGAAAGGGAAAACATAGTTAAGGAGAGAGAGGGAGGCAAACCGTGAGAGACTCTTAAATACTGAGAACAAACTAAGGGTTGAGGGAGTTGGGAGAGGGGGGAAAGCGGTGATGCACATGGAGGAGGGCACTTGTTGGAACAAGCATTGGGTGTTTTTTTTAAATGTTTTTTTAAAAAAATTTATGATTTTTATTTATTTTTGAGAGACATAGAGAGACAGTGTGAGCAGGGGAGTGTTAGAGAGAGAGGGAGGTACAGAATCTGAAGCAGGCTCCAGGCTCTAAGCTAGCTGTCAGCACAGAACCCAACACAGGGCTCAAACCCACAAACAGTGAGATCATGACCTTAGCCAAAGCTGGACGCTTAACTGACTGAGCCACCCGAGGGCCCCGAGAACTGGGTGTTAACTGGAAACCAACTTGACAATAAATTATAAAAGAAAAAAAAATAAGTAAAAAAAAAAAAACACCAAAAAACCCAAAAGGGCATCACGGTATTTTCCCTTTGGGGATTGTCAAAAAAGAAAACCATAATGTTAGATTTGAAAATCTCTCTATAGGGCATAGAATTGGAAAGGTAGTAAACTTCCCTGACTTCTAGGCTTCTATTTTCTGACCATAGAGGCGTTTTAACCTCCTCATTCAGGAGAGAATTAGTACAACACTTTTGGTCTTTCTGCCTTGATTCCTGGTTCCTTGGAATCTGGTTTGTTTGAGTGACCTCTCCAGTGTGGGTCAGGCCACTGTGCTATGGGTCAGTTTTGATGCTGGGTGATGGTTTTTTTTTCTGTTTCCAGGAGCCTCTGACATGGTTGCCTTGTAGTCCACCTGTGGACAACCTGCTATGTTCATGAAATTGGAATCCACTCTGCAATTTGCATGTCCCTCCTTCTAGAGACAGGTGGGTATGGTACACAGGCCCTATTGTCTAAATTTGGAGTTGTTAGTCGTTAGTTAGTTTTATTAGTGCTTTTCTATGAGTTGTCAAGCGTTTGCCCAAATTAGCTCTTCTCTTCTCTTCTCTTCTCTTCTCTTCTCTTCTCTTCTCTTCTCTTCTCTTCTCTTCTCTTCTCTTCTCTTCTGTTTTCCATCAGCTTTGTGTTTCTGTATGTACTCTGCTCAGAACTTTATCTCCTTCCTTATCTTTGCGAGTGAGGTAGGTTTTGGGTGAAAAAGCAGTTTTTAGCAAATCTTAGCTGTAAGCAAAATTCTTTTGATGATTAACATACCTATGTGCCAGGCTAAGCAGAAGTTCTTAAGCTACTTTTCCCATAGCAACCATAGAAGCAAACATGGAGTCAGACATGCTCATTTTCCTTCTATTTGAAAAATTTGCTGTTCTAGAAGGTAGGACAGAGGTTTGAGACAGATTCTCCTGCACAACACTCAGAGGGGATCAACCCACTGACACCTTGATCTTGTACTTACAGCCTTCAAAACATGGAGACAATATATTTCTGACTTTAAAAAAAGTTTTATTTATTTTGAGAAAGAGAGCACACACGAGTATGCAAGTGAGGGAGGGGCAGAGAGAGGAGGCTAGAGAGAGAATCCCAAGCAGGCTGTGCACTGTCAGTGCAGAGCCAGATGTGGGGCTTGAACTCATGAACCATGAGATCATGACCTGAGCCGAAATCAAGAGTCAGATGCTTAACCCACTGAGCCACCCAGAAGTCCCAATAAATTTCTGTCTTTGAAGACACCCAGTTTGTGGTACTCTGTTATGGCAGCCCTTGCAGCCAGTCTAAGGAGCAGAAGACACTGTTGAGGATGGTGCTTCACTGAAGGGAATCAGCGTTAGTGCAGGACATGAGGTGGCAAGGGACTGAACTGAAGGAAAGGCTTCTCGCCTTTCCAGTGGCTACAGGGCCACTGGGTCAAGGCTCTGGAGGCCTGGGGAAACTGGAGCTGCTTCCACTTGTGGTAGAAACTCATATGCTCCTCTGACCACAGAAGGCAGTCTGGAGTTGAGGGCTAGGGCTGTAGTTGTATATTGTTTTCTGGGTTGGATATGGCATTTCCCTTCCATTACTCCATTATTTCTTTCCAGAAAGTCTCACTAAAACTTAATAGCACAGAATATGCTATAATGTGAGAAACGGTGCTTCACATTTGGGATAAAGTAGACAGGGGCTCAACAGAAAGCAAGAGAAGAGGTCCCTGAGTTGTGAGTGAGCAAGGGGGGGTGGTATCTGAGGGCCATGGTTGTGGCCTGTTCAAGGTAGCCCTTAGGGAAATTCTCAGGAATATCCAGGGGAACTTTTTGGGAGTGGTTAATTGGTAATTCACAGCAATAAACCTTGCCATACTTAACAATGTATATAACTAAGGTGCAGTCAATTGGATAAGGGAATGGTGTTGCTCAGATGATGTGTCAAGAGGATGCTTCCAGGATTAAATTTCTATTATCCCAATTAAACAAAAATGTTGCCAAGCTGTGAAGAGCTGTCATGCGCCACAGGCTTTCTTCTCCAGGTGAGGGAAAGCGACCTTGGGCCCCTAGGTGAGGCAGCTGAAAGCAATCTAGTGCTGCTCTTCAGAAGCAGGCGTAGACTGACAGCTGTAAGAAGTGACAGCTGGTAGCATCTGCAGAAGGCACAGTTTTCACATTTGAAAAACCAGTGAGGGACACTGATGGAGGGGAACTGGTTGATTCCTAAGATTCTTTCCTGCACTACAAATCCATGATTCTGGACCAGTAGGCATAAGTCTGGTAATAAGGGACTAGTTGGTTTTGGGATGGTCAACTCCACACATCTCAATATCCCAAGAGACTGTGAAGTATAAAAGTGCCATGTGTAGAACTAAAGAAGCCTTCATTGAGTGTCTTCTAGAAGACAGGTACTGTCTGGAGGTGTCTGGTATATGGAGGTGAACAAAATGCACCCGGATTCTGACCTCATGTGTCCTATGGTCTAGTGGGAGAGACACAGGTAAACACATCAATGAACAGTTCCAATCTATGAAAGGTGGTCTCAGTTTCTCAAAGTGTAAGAAGGAAGAACCTGAAACCTATGTGACATTAGGGGATTGTATCAGTTTTCCCAGGGCTGCTGTAATAGATTACAGCAAATAGATCAAACTGGGTGGCTTAAAACAACAGAAACTCATTGTCCCACTGTTCTGGAGGCTGGAAGCCTAAAGTCAAGGTTTCCTACAGCCATGCTCCCTCTGATGGCTTTTGAGATAACTCCTTCCTTGCCTCTTTTTCAGATTTTGATGGTTCCCTGGCTATCCCTGGCCTTCTTTGGTTTGTAGTTGTCTTCAACATCAGCCTGTCTTATGTGGCCATGTTCCCTCTGCAAGTGTGTCTGTGTCTTCAAATCTCTCTCTCCTTATGGCACTAGTCATTGGGTTTAGGGCCCACCCTACTCCAGCACGACCTTGCCTTAACTTGATTACATCTTCAAAGGCCCTATTTCCAAATAAGGTTACATTCACAGGTATCTGGGGTTAAGACATGAACGTACCTTTGTGGGGGCACAATTTAACCCACTCTAGTGATTATGGATGTTTTCTGCTAGGAGCTGACACTTAATTTGGGACCTTAAAGATAAAATGAGACAGATAGGCAAAGAGCCAGAGGAAGATTGTTTCAGAAAAAAAATTAAACCTGTAAACTTGAGGTCTATTACTTAAGGGAAGGGCTTGCATATGTGAGAGTCTAAAACAGCCTGGCCCATGAAGGTAGAGTATAGTGAAGGGGACAGTGGTATCAGGTGAGTTTGGACAGTGGCTGGGGTCAGATCAGTCAGGGCCTTGCAGGTACCTTAAGGAATTTGGATTTTATTCTAAGGGTTATGGGATGCTACTTAAAGGTTCCAAAGGAAGACAGTGTTATGTGAGGGTAGAGACATGATCTGATCTGGTCTGGCTATAACACTGAATCTCTATCGGGCATGGATTGAGTAGGGCCAGGGAAGAGGCAAGGCCATGCAGGAACTTTTGAAGTGGCAGATGAAGAAGGACAATGGTGGCTGTGGTTATGCAAAGAAGTAGATGGAAACCTTGGACATTAAGAGATTGAATCAACAGGACTTATTTGGATTGACTGATTTCTTTCTTTTTTTTTTTAATGCTTATTTATTTTTGAGAGAGAGACCGAGTGCAAACAGGGGAGGGGCAGAGAGAGAGGGAGACACAGAATTCAAAGCAGGCTTCAGGCTCTGGAACTCATGAACCACAAGTTCATGACCTGAGCCAAAGTTGGACGCTCAACTGACTGAACCACACAGGCACCCCTGGATTGACTGATTTCTAATATAGGTCTTGATCCAGAGACACAAAGTGAATTTCTATGGCTTTGCACATTGCTTAACTCAGTTCAGCAGTTTAATTTTTATGACTTAAGTAATATCCATATAAAGCTTTAATCCAATGCCTATTACTAGGTATTGACAAAAGAGGGCTCTCAGGTTATATTTGCAGAGATAGCTTTTGTGTATTCTACATAGTGACATAAAAATCTAGATTCCTAGCTGCTCTTGCAGTCTGGAAAGCAGACAAAAATGAGGTCTATAATCTTGTTTGGTTCAATGAACTAGAGTTGAGTAACATCTTCCCCCTCTAGACAGACAATGTACTCTCCAACTGTCTCAGTCTATGACTACATTTTGATCAGAGGGGCTTGAGTTTGCCCCTCTGCTTAATTATAATAAACAGAGTGATTCTGCTTTGGGTGACTATATATTTCTCTTGTGAGCTTGTGTAGCAGTAGGAGGGTCCTTGAGTATTTGGGATTCAGACTTGATGTCTTTTTCTGCAGAGACTTATTAACTTGAACTGGAAGAAGTATGGCACATCCCAAAGTTTATCTGAGTGATGCACACATAACAATTCAACTACTGCACTCAATAGATCTTTTGCTTCTTCTGATTTTAGCTATTCCCCCTGGAACTATGTAGAATCAGTCATGGCAGCCTTTCCAACTAAGAACTGCCATTTATGCTTATCGTATTTTGTTTAAGAAAGTGGGCAAATGTATAGTAAATTTTTTAAAAAGTTTCTTTATTTTGAAAGAGAGTGTGCCCATATACATTTGAAAGTTGTAGAGGGGGAGGGAGAGGGGAGGACAGAGGATCTGAAGTGGGCTCCATGCTGACAACAGAGAGTCCAATGCGGTCTCAAACTCACTACCTGAACCATGAGATCATGGCCTGAGCCTGAGTCGGATGTTCAACCAACTGAGACACCCTGGTGTCCCATTTAATATTTTTTAAAAGGGATTTTCACAAACATAATGAAATTCTAAAGAAATAAATGTTGTGTTCAACTCTTATTTTCAGGGAATTTAATAATTGTAGAATACTGTATTTCCTCATATTATTAGAAAGACAAGGCATTTCAGTAATTATAAGCGACTTAGAAAATTGATTTGCATATTTTCCCCCATGAACTGATCTCTAAATTACAAAACCACAAGAAACTGTAAATTGCAGAAAACTTATTTTATTTTTTTATATAGTTTATTACCAAGGTGGTTTCCATATAACACCCAGTGCTCTTCCCCACAAGTAGAAAACTTTAGCTATGGAAAAAAATATTTTCTTCACAAAGGCTGCCCAGTATAATATTTATTTCTTTAGATATATGACCAAAGCAGCTAGCATGAGATCATCTCTTACCCAGTTTTTTTAGGAGCCTACTGGGTGCATAGTTAAGTGAAGTTTTATTTACAGGCAATACCTAAAAGAAAATTCTTGTTTCCGCTCATCAAGAAGTAACTACCATTTCTAGGATAGTCACAGAAAGGAAATTGTGATTTCCACTTCTCCAAACAACATTAAAATATTTATTAGCAGCAAACCAAAAGGACAGACTACTCTTTAGACTCCTAGAACTTTACTGAGCTTTACTCACTGTACCCTGCAGCCTAATTGTTTGGTGTTTTGTCACAAAATAGGATAAAAATGTACCAAAAACTTATGACAGACTGTTCCTAGTTATAATCTGCCTTGAACTGAACCTGTAGTTGAAGTGACATTTATAGTCCCCATTAAATGATGGTAGTGATAGCATTTTAATGGAAAAGTAGGAAGGTGGTTTTATTAATACATATATTTTATTGGTTTAAAGTAGAACTCCTTAGTAATATTGGCATTGGAAAATAAGGTCTGTCTTATTGGAGGGTTTTAAAGAGAAGGTGGAAATGACATGATTGACCAGTAGTTTATCCAAGTTTCTGTCATTCTGTGGCATCCAATGAATTGTTGACTATGCTCTGTCAGCCTGGGATTAGTGGTAAGGAACATCTTCTTTTCCTCCCTTCCTTTTTTAGTGTGATGCTTGAGTCTTATATGCATAGATGACTAAGTAACTATTAGTCTCAGGAAAACTGGTTGTATCCTAGAAATATGTCTTAGGTAATATGTCATGAAATTGGGTGCCCAAGAAACAATTTTGTAATGGAGCTGACCAGGCAGTGAAGGTGCCACCTCATGTCAGGCAAGTGAGAAAACATTTTTGTACTCATAAACAAAAAGACAGTGTCAGCCTGACATTCAAATCCAAAGACTCACATTGGTCAGCCTAGGTTCCCTTCTCGACCTGTGGCACTCCTGTCTGAGTCCAGACCTTCACAACAACACGCTCTGTCAGGATTTTTTCAATACCCTCCAACACCATCTGCACTGGGGAGGGCCCAAAGAGATGACTTTGCAGCAAAGTATTCCTCCACCTGCCAGAAAGTTGCTTGTATCCCAAGGCTGTCTTGTGTTCTTCATCACACTGAATTGAAGTAAATAAGAGATATCAGCCATTTTTTTTCTCTTGAACCTTGCCTATTGGTTGCAGAAGAGCGTTTGAAATTCTTTACTCAAGAGTCTGTTGGAGCAGCAGATGTAGGTGGAGGGAAGAAGGTTGTGGTCAGTGTAATGAACATTTTTTTTTTCAGACTGGAGACAAAAGAGATTTTACTTCTGCTTGGCGATGTAGGTGTATAAATGTGATCGACTCTTAAATGATGGTTTGGGATGTTAGGGAAGCTTGGTAAATGAGACTCTAGTTCACTCTCTTCTCTATTAATCCAAGATAGAAATGTTTGCCTGCTTGCCAGTAAATATTAACATTACCCTTTCTGCCCCACTGCTGATGTTGCTCAAAGGCCATTACAAAATAATTGGAAAATGGGTACACAATTTTATTCCCCCAGTCTAGGGGAATAAAATTGCTCAAACAACATGCATTTATTGTGACCCTCCTCCTCCTCCTCCTCCTCCTCCTCCTCCTCCTCCTCCTCCTCCTCCTCCTCCTTCTTCTTCTTCTTCTTCTTCTTCTTCTTCTTCTTCTTCTTCTTCTTCTTCTTCTGGATCTCCTACACTGCTCAGCCTTGTGAGAAATATAGAAAAATGTTGTTCTTTTCTTTTCTCCTCTTGATGGTATAAAAGATTGATATTCCCCTCCCTTCCCCCTTTCTTTTTTTACTCTTTGTGAACATTAGAAAAAATTAGCAAATGGTAAGAAGCAGAGTGTAATTCAGGTGAGTCAGGCTGGGTTTAATTCAGAAAAGAGAAAGTTCACTATAGGTCCAGGTTGTTGGAAAGATTTTGTCTCTTTTCTCTTGCCACTTACTGGATGAGATACTAATCTTCTGGGCTCCGGGAATTTCCTTGGGCACATCCCAACCTCTCTCTTGCCACATTTTATAATGATGATAACTAGGGTGACTGGACATACTGGTTTCCCCAACACAGTCCCGATTTATGTCTATTCTTCCAGAATAATTACTAATAGTTCCCCTTTTAGCTCCCAAAAGTCAGAGTTTAGATTATAAATATAATTCAAATGTGAACTGAGGACCATGTGGCCCAGGATTTTTTTTTATGCTTTTGCATTCAAATAAGCACAATCTAGTAACTAAAAATAATTAAAAATATTTCTTGTGTGTCAGGAAGAACATGAAAGGTGATCTACGTCATAACCTTTAGTGACATTCTTCAGAAGTCTATTTCCCCTTGTCCCTATGTGCTCCTGATAGCAGTGGCTGCTCTGAAGCTTTTCAAACAAAGCTAACTTTCATGGCTAAATCTGATGTTTGTCACAAAGTCCTTGAGAGTCAGGCTGAGAGTTTTGCATCCGAGTGGCCAGCACAGTGCTTGGCACCAAAAGGCATTAAAAAATGTAAGTGAATGGAAGTGAATCAAAGGGGATTCTTACTTAGCCTTCAAGGAAGAACAATATTTAAGTAGGTGTAGAGGCAGTAGGAAGACATGCCATGGAAATAGGAATCAGTGTGTGGGTAGTTCTGGGTTTATATGTGTGTGGTGGGCTGTGAAGAAGACCAGAGAAATGGCATTGGAACCTCTCAGTGGGGAAAGGAGAAGAATTTTATTGCCTTACAAAAGGAGAGACAGCTCAACGGGAGCTCTGGAAATCTGGGATAGGACTGTGTAGTAGAAAGACAAGATAGGTTAGTGAACTAGGGAGTGAGCTGGTAGAAGTCATATTTTATTTTATTTTACTTTATTTATTTATTTTTAAAGTTTATTTTTGAGAGAGAAGGAGAACATATGCATGTGCAAGCAGGGGAGAGAGAGAGAGAGAGAGAGAGAGAGAGAGAGAGAGAGAGAGAGAGAGAGACTCCCAAGCAGTCTCTATGCTATCAACACAGAGCCCAAACTGGGCTCAATTCCACAAACCATGAGATCATGACTGGAGCCAAAATCAAGAGGTGCCTAACTGACTGAGTCACCCAGGTGTCCTGAAGTTCTTTTTTAGATTAATTTGCCAACTTTGGATAGTTAGTATGCTTGGTATATTAGATTGCATTGTGATGGATAAAGAGTATATAGGACATAGAAGGAGCTCAACAAATTATGGCCAACATCATCACCCCCACCATTATCACCACCATTATCACTGTCATCCTCATTACCAGTAGCAGTAGCCACCACCATCATCACCACCACAACTGTCACTACTGCCACCATCATCATTACTATTACCATCATCATTATCTTTACCACTACCACCACCATCATCATTTTCATCCTCATCATCAACACCATCATTATTGTCCTCACTCTCATATCATCTTGATTATTAGCAAAGTTTTGAGGCAGAGAGACAAACTGTTGAATTGTTTAAAGGAAGTATTTAATTGAAAAACTTCTCTGGTAAGAAAGGAAGGGTTATGTGGAGAGGGAGGAGGAAGAAGAGGAAGAAGGAGGAGACATCTTCTATGGGTTCCCTTGGGTAAAGATAGGATGAGAGAGGTAATCATAGGCAAGCTGACTTTGTCTCAGCATTAACACACTTTCTCATATTCAAAATGCCTCAGCATTAAATAGATTATATCATGAGGAAATGAGCTCCCTGATGCTGGGAAAGCCAACCAGAATCTTGGTGATTATGTGCCAGGGTGTTACAGATGCTTTAACAAATATGTGGAAGAAAGGATTTATTTCCTCTGAGATTTTTTTCAGCTGAAAGTTGCAAAGATTTGTAGATCTTCAGGGCATGGTCCAACTTGGTAGCAGGTGTAAATGGCAAAGAAAAAACATCATGGTCTGTACCAGTGGATCTCAAATATGGGTGATGTTGTCCCCTGGGGAATGCTTGACAATGTCTGGAGACATTTTGGTTGTCAAAACTAGAGGGATAGTGGTATTGACATCTAGGGAGTAGGGGCCAAGAATGCTGTTAAGCATCCTACAACACTCAGGTCAGCCCCCCACAACAAAGAATTATCTGGCACCGAATGTTAATAGTGATGCAGTTGAGAAATCTTGGCGTATAGTTTTACAAATCTAGTGACTCCTTTTTGAAGAGTAGAGAGAGTTGCTGGATGGGTAAAGGCTGACACACATTCACTGGGTAGTATTTTCCTAAGCGATGAGCTAGAAATACTGCTGAATATGCCCTTTATGTTGTAGTTTTCACACACATATTAAAGATTTTTCCTTTTTTCTTCAAAACTCCTTTGAAGCCAGTAAAACTGGTTAAGAAATGCAATAGATGATAAGGACAAACTTACTGGTCGAACTTGTTTGAAACCTAATTCTGGCTGCTATCCAGGAGGCTCAGTGGAATATAGTCTTGTATTTATCATACTTCCTGGAGGGTAACTGACTTTCTTGAAGGCATAAAGAGGATTCAAGTTTTGCAGATTTTTCTTGGTAACCCGGCCATTTCTCATTTTGTACCTGGCTCTAAGTTTGCTTGAAACAGTCATGGTTTGCCCATGTTTTACTGGATTATTAATAGTAGCTCTTTTTAATGTCAAAAGTGTCCTGATTTAGACAATAAATTGTATTATGGTCACCCTACTATTTATTGGTCAATAGATATTTTGATGATACATTGACACCAATTAAAATAATATGTATTATCTAACTTTAGTGATATCAGCTTAAAAATAACTCTCTAATAATAGTTAATTTGATTTATTATCATCACTGCAATAGCTAATTTAAATAACCTTTCCAGAATAGTGATGACCTCTGTCATCAGAGCCACAATTTGGGCCACTTCCTCTTGTGATCTACAACCCACATTCGTGACTTGCTTTTGTAGACCATGGATATTAAATCTGTGGCCCCAGATAAAATTAAGTAACTTGCACTGAGCCCTATTGACCTTACTCTAATCCATTACCCAATCCACAAACACATTTCTATGAGATAAACAGAGCCTCTCTAACATTTTGTGCAAAATGTTTCTAAACTGTATCTATTAATCATGACATGAACTTTCACATCCCATTTTGTCTTTTTTCAAAATAAACTTTTGATTTTATAATAGTTCTGGATTTACAGAAAAATTATGAAGATGGAACAGAAAGTTTCCACTTTGGCCAGTCTTCCCTGTTACTAACATCTTTCATTAGTATGGTTCAGTTGTCACAATTACTAGAGTAGTAGTAATACATTATTCTTTTTTTTGAAGTATAATTGATATGCAATGTCCTATTGGTTTCAGGTGTACATCGTAGTGATTCCATATTTTGAACACTATGAAATGATCCTCGTGATGTCTAGTTACCATATGTCACTATACAAGGTTATTATGATATAAGTGACTATTTCCTATGCTGTACATTATATCCCCCTGACTTATTTATTTTATAAATGGAGGTTTGTACCTCTTAATTTCTTTGACCCACTTCACTGTCCCTCCATACTCCCTTTGGTAACCAACAGTTTGTTCCCCATGATTGTTAGTCTGTTTGTGTTTTGTTTGTTGTTTTTTTAGATTCCACGTATAAGTGAAATCATATGGTATTTGTCTTTTTCTGTTTGACTAATTTCACTTAGCATAGTACTCTCTGGGTCCATCCATATTGTCACAAATGGCAAGATTTCATTCTTTTTTTATGGCTGAGTAATATTCTGTTGTATATAGTATCTATTCATCTATTGATGGACACTTACATTGATTCCATATCTTGGCTATTGTAAATAATACAATGAACACAGGGGTGCACATATCTCTTTGAGTTAATGTTTTAGTTTCCTTCAGACAAATACACAGACGTGGAATTGCTGAATTGTATGGTAGTTTGAGGAACCTCCATACTGTTTTCTATAGTGGGTGAACTGATCTACATTCCCACCAATAGTCTAGTGTGTGTGTGTGTGTGTGTGTGTGTGTGTGTATTTGATAACAGCTAATCTTCCAGGTGTAAGGTGATACATAATTGTGGTTTTGATTTGTATTTCCTTGATAATCAGTGATGTGAGCACCTTTTTCATGCACTTCTTGGCCATCTGTATGGCTTCATTGGAAAAATCTCTATTCAAGTCCTCCGCCCATTTTTTACCCTGGCTAGTTTTTTTTAAATATTAAGTTGTGTAAAGTCTTTATATATTTTGGATACTAACCCTTTATCAGATGTTTGCTTTGTAAATATCTTCCCCCATTCAGCAAGTTGACTTTTTTTGATGATTTCCTTTGCTATCCAGAAGCTCTTTAGTTTAATGTAGTCCCACCAGTTTATTTTAGCTTTTGCACATTTTGTCTTTTTTATCCACAACTCAACTACATTTCCCTAAACCACTGCCATTTCTTTGACTTTGATTCTCAATGAGTTTATTTTGAAACATAGTTTCATTGGTTTCCTGAGGTCCATAAAAATGATAGATCTGATCACACAAATGCGTATTTTACAAATACAATGCATAGGGTCTCATCACTGAATATTTTAAACAAAGAATGATGTTTGTTCTATGAAGCTTTCTTCCCATAAGGACCACAGACTACTTTCTGTTGGTCTAGATTATGTTTTTCTTGCATTGTATTGTACTCTTCTCAGCAGTTTGGGGGAGGGAGTTGTTTGTTCAGCAGGTGCTATGTATTGTCAATTGCTGCATGCATTTATGTTGGTATATAAATAATGAGCATTTCTGCATTCACAGACACTTTGATAGCCATAGTGATAATACATCTCTCTCATTTTAGAGAAAAAAATATATGAGTTTTACCTTGCTTCAGCAGATAAGACATATCAAGTTGGCACATGACCTTATTTTTCTTCTTCAAAACCATAGTATAGAAGTTCATGAGATTACTCATAAAATATACCAATTGCTTAGAATGTGGAAAAAAATAATGTTCACTGTACTCAGTCCCAGAAATCATTCCACTTTCTCTTCCCAGTTAATTCTCTAAATTTGGGATTTATAGGTTAAATTATTGGGAGATTCTTTTCCTACTTCTTCTCTCTGCCTCCCAGCTTGGTAGGCAATTCATCAGGAGTTAAAAATTAGACCTATCCTTATCACTAGATAGTGAGCAGCCTAAGGGCAGGGGCAAGGTAAATTTATCTAGATAGCTCCGAAGTTTAGCTTAGCAAATATTAAGCATTCAATACACATTTTCCAAATTAATAAACCAGTGGAAGAATTTGACATTTTATAAGGGTGGCCATTTATTGTTACTTAGTGTCCCTACCTTCCAAACATTTCTTCTAAAAATTCCAAACTATGAAGAATTCCAGCTCTCTCATGACTCTGCATACAATGTTTGATTTGGGTTTGGGAATAACCGTCCTTTTATTTCCCCAGCACTGGAGGTAGTTGTTGGGTGCATCTGTGGAGTACATGCTGGTGGTGCTCTGCTCACACCTTCTCTATTTGGGCTGGGGTCTTCAACCCCTGTTGTCTGCTAACAGCGCACAGCTGCAGCTTTGTCTAGAGCTCTCCTCTTCATTAACAGGAGCCACTTGTCCATAGATGTTGGCAGGTTATACCTGCCCTCCCTGCTAGATAACCTTCTGCCGTTGATGACTGACTCAAACAGGTACAAAAAACCCTGTGCCCTCTGGGACCAGACTTATACTAAAAACAAGTCAGGCAGATAGAATGGAGGATCTGGTTAATTATGGCCTCATAGGGGACAAAGCCAAGGCCTCTCTACAGAGCTCATCTTATAAGGGCCCCATCTGACACGAGTCTTCAGACCCATTATAACTTTTGGCAGGTTTTCTTCCCCTGCTTTTTGTAGTTTGTTCACATTTGGAAAAGACAGGTCCTATTTTAGTATTTTAGATTTTAGGGTTATTAGATTTATCAAGACTTACCAGTTTATAAGGATCAAAATGAGTTTCTAATGGATGTTTAATCATCCCTGACATTTGACTAAGGAAAATAATATTAACAAAACGTAGCCTTAAAGACATAAGTCCAGAATGCTAGAATGTTCTAACTGTGTCACCGACCAAGTACAGGTTTAATTTATATGCGGTAGATGTTCTATTTAACATAAAGCTTGGAGTATTATATTCTAGTGGCATAGGGAGAGATGACAGAAGTGATTTCCCAAAGACTACATTCAAATTGATTAAACTAAACTGAGTGTATTTTCCCTCTGACAATATCAAGATTTTGTAGTGCTTCAGGTTGGAAATTATGAACATCTGTTCCCATGAAAGATACGTTTTCAAAAAATTGAACAATAAAAATTGTTTACTTATTACAAACTGTTATAACAGTTTGCAGTCAATGCACAAACTGAGTTGACTTGACCAGGTTGCATGATGGCCAATAGGTTCACCCAAATGGACCTTGTCACCACGTACAATATCTCCACTCAGAACCTTCAGTATGGTTGGTCCTGGAAATGATATTAAAGCCTTTATTCTAATTCACCTATTTTATTTTGCAGACGAAGAAACTGAGGACTGGGAAATGGAGTGGCTGAAACAATACATTTCTTTTTTAAACCAGGCAATAGGTCCTCTTACTGTACCCTTGAGATGGAAAGGTCGCCAGGGGCTCTTGCGAGTTGTCCTGCCCTGGCAAGGGCATGAATGAGCCAGGGCTGTGGAGGAATGTTTTCCTCCATCTTCTGCAGTTTAAGAGAAACAGGGTGTTCTGTGTTGCCATGGCCAAACACATGAGAGGGGAAGTGAGCTGTGACTCGGGCTGGTTGCAGATAGGCTCAGATCACCGTGGCAGGGCTAGTCCAGATGGCCGCTAGGAGGCTGAGAGTAGGCTGCAGTAAGGGAGAGATTTGTGTTTTGTCTGTTGCCATGAACATCTCCGGGAGTGTATGCTGATGATAGAATTTCCCCTCCTTTCAGTCTCAGAGGAAGCTATCATATTTCAGAGATCAGGAGATGTGGAAAAGGTTCAGAATTAGGATTTTTAAGGGTATGTGTATGAGGAGACTGAATATCTCCAGTAGTTCTATTTGGAGAGGAGGTCTTCTTGAAGATGTGGGGAGCTGCAGCGGGGTGGAATTCACAGGACCCAGAGCCCTGGGGCTGGAACGTCACTGCACTGGGCATCAGACCACGCCATGCTGCCTCGGACCTGCTTGTGTCCAGCCCACTCTAATGACCAAAATATTTTGGAGTATTCAGAGGTCATTAAAAGAGAGCTGAGCCAGGCAGGGAGTGAAGACTAAGGAAGATAAAAATGAAGTCCAGAATGGGACCGTGTGTAGACCGAATCATAACACTGGGGATCCTTTATTTGTATTTGCTACAGGGCACTGCAGGCTGGAGTCCATATATGAGCAGATTTGAGAGAGCTACAGGGGGCTAACTGTTCCTACACATCACACATGTTGAAGGAGAGCTGAGAGAGAGGGAACAAGAGTAACCTGTAAATGAATAACCAGCCAAGAAAACAAACATCTTCCTCCCACCATCACTGCTTGAAATGGCCTCATTTTACAAAACAGCACACACACACACACACACACACACACACACACACGTAAACAAAATATATTCTTGTGTTGCTCTCTCTCAGGAGTTACAAGCAGCTGGAGGAGAGAGGAAATAGATTGTGTGGTAACAAAAACAATTGCCCATGACATTTTTGGGAGACATGGAGTATTAGCTGAGAAATAACACAGATAGCTGTGAGAAAACGCATGCTAAATATTTATGTTTATTATTTTTAATACCAGTAGGCAGATATTTAAAAAAATGACTCTGTGCCCTTCCTAAGCTCTGAAGTCACATTACTGAAGATTTATGGTAATTAGCAATCAGGACAATTATTGTCATCACTGTGGATGTTCCAACAGGTGGACAAGTGGTCTCAGAATCTGGAGCATGAGACATTTATGGTGTCTTTTCTACTCTGCCTACAGGGAGATGTCTGACACCAGGTTTCTCACTAAGGTTGGATCCAGGGACCCTCTCTGGGCACAACCCTTCTACCTCCCTGTAGGTAATTTTCTGACATGTCTTCTTTTTGAAGATCTTTGAAGTGAGTGCTTTGATGTCACAATGTTGGCATTATAACCATATTTGGATGGAGGGAAAGGGGCTGTAGAATTTTGGCTTTCCAGAAGTCAGTGGTGGCATGGCTACTAGGGCTGAGATGCCAAACGCATAGCTCTGACCTCTGTTAGACCAGCCGCATCCTAAACCCCTCTCCACCTCTAGCTCTGCTCACATGATGCCTAGTTTTCTTGGGCTACACAAGCTGCTATGAATATTTCTGGATTTTGATGTATCCCTGGCATGTGTGGCAGAGGAATAAAGCAAATAAAATTACAATTTTTATGGGATTCATAAAATATATTGTATAAGCATGTGAATAATGAATCAGCCTTTTTGAGATCTCAAAACTTGTCCTTTTACAAAGAAGATATGACTTACCTAATTTTGGAAAAACAATTGAGCTTCTAAAAAGGGCTTGATGCTTCCAGGTTGTCACTCTGTAAATAATATGAACAAGTAGAAAGTATGTGCTGTTGCAGAGTAAGAACAAACCAAATTATTTTGTGCAAAAACATGTAGATGTAGCAGTTTTTCAACATACTCTTATTCCTATGAGTAATATTATTGCTAATTTCATTTGTATAATCATTTTGTCTATCTTTGGCTGAAATGACTGTTGGCATGTGACTACTGAGCATGTTCACAGCATTCCTTTCACTCATGTGCCCAGAAGATCTAAATGCACCTGCCATTGTGTTTCTTTACTTATTGCTGTGTTCTTCCTTAGGTCAACAGATAAAACAAACAACAAACTGTAAAATCACAACTCAGAATCCCAAAGTAAATTTTTAAGTGAAATTAAGTGTATTGTTTTTATTAGAAAAAGTAGTACGTGTGTATTGCATCATCTAAAGACAAAGTGTATAGTGAAGAAAGTTGACTTCTCCTCTATTAAGCACAGATTACGAATAAAACCATTTGGAGGCTCTCATCCCAGATGTGTATACACACACACACACACACACACACACACACACACACACACACACACATATGTATGCATCTAAGTACACATTTAAAGGCACTTGTGTGGCTCAGTCCGTTGAATGTCCGACTCTTGATTTCTTTTTCTTTTAATTTTTCAATGTTTTTATTTATTTTTGAGAGAGAGAGAGAGAGAGAGAGAGAGAGAGCGAGAGCGAGTGAGCACAAGTCAGGGTAGGGCAGAGAGAGGGAGACACAGAATCAGAAGCAAGCTCCAGGGTCTGGAGCTGTCAGCACAGAGTCTGACATGGGCTTGAGCTCATGAACCACAAGATCATGACCTGAGCTGAAGTCAGATGCTCAACTGACTGAGCCCCCCAGGCGCCCCCTGCCTCTTGATTTCAGCTTATGTCATGATCCCAGGTTGATGGGATTGAGCCCTGTGTTGGGCTCTGAGATGAATATGGAGCCTGCTCAAGATTCTCTCTCTTTCTCCCTCTGCCCCTCTCCATCACTTGTGTGTGCTTTCTCTCTCTCTCAAATAAAAAAAGTAAAAAAATAAGAATATGAGGCCTTTTTGAAAAATTAAAAAATACATTTATATATAGATACATATATACATACATATGTATAATATTCAGATACATTTGTATATGTATATACATTTAAAAAAATAGGATCAGCCTGTAACCTACTTTAAAAAATGTTTATTATTGACATATAGTTGGCAGAATGTTATATTAGTTTCAGGTGTACAACATAGTGATTCAACAATTCAATGCATTATGCAGTATCCACCATGGTGAGCATAGTGAGCATAAATAAGTCTCCATATCAATACATACAAATCTGCAGTATCCTTTCAATGATTGCCGTTCAAGAGTAGTTTTTAGAGAAGGCCACCGAGGCAGGCAGGGAGCAACTATTTCAGAGCCTGTAATGAGTCTGGATTTTACCCTAAGAGCAATGAGAAGCCCTTGGAGGACTGTAATCTGAGGCGTGATATGATCAAATCTACATTCCAGAAGACCACTGTGGCTGCAACGTGAAGAATGGATGGAATGAGACAAGAACAGACCCGGGAAGGTGCAAAGTCATTCCTATTTCCACTGTGCAGATAATGGTGCCTTAGACCAGGGAGACAGTGGTGGAGGAAGAGAGAAGTAGATGGATTCAAGATCCGTTTACAAGGTGGAGTAGGAACAACCTGAGTCTTGATTGATCATGGGTTTGAGGAAGAGGCGGGTGTGGAGAATGTCTTGGAGGTGGGCATGGTGGGCTAAATTTAGGGAGTTCTGTTTGCTGAGCGAGGGAGTCTTGGCAGATCACACTGGAGGAGGCAGTAAATCATGAGTTCATTTTGACTGTCAAATTTGCAGTGCCTGTGGAACATCCAAGTGAAAATTCACGAATCCAAGTACAGAGAAGTGATTTGAGTACAGCAGTCACCCGTTATCCACAGGGTGTGTGTTCCAAGACCAACCATGGATGCCTGAGACATGGATAGGACTTGAGTCTATATATACTATGTTTTTTTCCTATACATACACACTTATGATGAAGCTTAATTTATAAATTAGGCATAAGAGATTAACAACAATCACTAATAATAAAATAGAAGAATAAAATAATAAAATAAAACAATCAACTGTGATAATATTATGTGAATGTGAGCCCTCTCTCTCTCAAAATATCTTCCTGTACTGTTCTCATCTTTCTTCTTGTAATGCTGTGAGATGATAAAAGGTCCACATGAGGACATGAAGTGAGGGGAATGGCACAGGCATGGGACAGAGTGTCAGGTAGTATTGACCTTCTGACATATTGTGATGGCTTAAAAAAACATCTGCTTCTGGACTACAGCAGAAGACAGTAACAAACTGGAAAGTGAAACCAGGAAGAACAAGGGGCTTCTGTACTAGGTTGAACGGGCATGGGATGCTCAGGAAGTAGACACCCCCAGCAGAGACAGTAGATGAGAGGAGAAGGCTTAGGCCAGAAAAACTAGATTTAAAGGCTGGGTAAAGGCGCTGTAGGCAGCTGAGAAGAAGGCACGGCAAAGAGAAAGCATGTAGACAGAAAGCTCCCTGCGGTTATGGGCCAGGTTTGGTTTGGCTCACTTTTTAGGAAATCTATTTATTTATTTATTTTATTATTTTTAAAAATGTTTATTTTTGAACTAGAGAGAGTACAAGTGGGAAAGAGAGGAGAGAAAGAGATAGAAGATCTGAAGCGGGTTCTGTCCTAACAGCAGAAAGCCTGAGATGGGGCTCAAACCCACAAACTGTGAGATCATGACCTGAGCTGCAGTCAGATGCTTAACTGACTGAGCCACCCAGGTGCCCCTGTGTGGCTCACTTTTTTATTTCTAGGGATCTCCACAAGTGCAGAAATATATAAATATTTTTAAAGTTTATTTATTTATTCCGAGACAGGGAGTGTGCACATACATGTGAGTGGGGAGGGGCAGAAAGAGGGAGAGAGAACCCCAAGCAGACCACAGGTTGTCAGCATGGTGCCTGACGTAGAGGCTGGATCTCACCAACCACAAGATCTTGACCTGAGAGGAAATCAAGGGTGGGACGCTAAAACAACTGAGCCACCCAGAGGCCACAGTATATAAATATTTTTAATGAATAAATAAATGGAAACATGGTGTTCTGCATGCCAAAGCCAGAAAGGTGTGGCTGGAAGGACACGTACTGAAAAGTGGTCCTGAATTGTGTGTGGGAGTCATTAGCAGCTTGAACAGGTGAGGCTCAAGTGGAGAGTCATGATAGAGATGGATCGGAGTGGATTCTGTCACCAGCAACACAGCCACCACTGTTTTATTCACGTCCTCACCAACGTTAGGTGTCACCAATCCTTCTGACTTGAAAGGCAGAAATATTTTAGCATCATTTCTCTAGCAAAATCTTAGCGACATTTTTTCTAAGGTGTTGAGCATTTTGGGGGTGTTGCCTTTTTGGGGGAGTCAATTGCTTATTTATATATATTTTTTAATTTCTTTTTTTAATGTTTATTTTGAGAGAGAGAGTGCACAAGCAGGGGGAGGGGTGAGAGAGAAGAGAGAATCCCAAGCTGTCAGCACAGAGTCCAACCTGGGGCTTGATCCTACCAAACCCAAGATCATGACTTGAGCTGAAATCAAGAGTCTGAAGCTTAATGGCTGGAGCCATCTATACTCCACCCCATTTATTCATATATTTTGTTTGTTTGTTTCTATCCAGGTGTTCTTTCCCCCCCTTCTTTAGTTTAAAGAGCTTTATATCTATTAAGGAGTTTAACACTTGGTTATTCAGAGGGCAAACAGTTTCTCCTCTGTATTTGTCTATTCAGGTTGTTTATGCTATCTTTTGTGAAAATAACTTAGTTCCTCTTTGTACTTATTTCTCTCACTTTTGAAATAAGTGAAAGGGACAATCACATAGTTCAAAAATGAAAGAAAATGAAAAAAAAATAAAGAAAATGAAGTTGTGGAGTTCACCCGTGTTCAGTTCCCATACTCTATAACTGTGACAGGTGCTTCTGCTATTAGTGCCCTGTGTATTTTTTCAGAGTTTATTTTTGAGTATAGAAACAAATGCAAATGTAGGTGTCTATTCTTCCTTCTTTTATATACAAAAGATAGAAAATTATAGACACCATTCTGTATTATTTATTTATTTAAAAATATAATTTATTGTCAAATTGGCTTACATGTAACACATAGTGGTCATCCCAACCAGTGCCCTCCTCAGTGCTCATCACCCATTTCCCTCTCCCCCACCTCCTGTCCACCTTCAGTTTGTTCTCTGTATTTAAGAGTCTCTTGTGGTTTGCCTCCCTCCCTCTCTGTTTGTATCTATTTTTTTTTAAATTTTGTATTACATTTCTTTCCCTACTCGTATCTAGAAACTCTATCACTTGATTAAAATGCTGGTGTCCTGATTAAGAAAGGCTTTCCATCTTTCAAAATTAGAAAAATAATTTCTCGTATTTCTTATATTTTGATAGTTTTAATTCCTACATTTATATATTTAATATCTAAAAATTATTTTCATGAGGTTTGAAATGAATATTGTTTCTGTTTCCAAAAAGAGATTCAATTGTCTTGGCAGGTGCTTATTGAGTACTCTATCCCTTCCCCACTGATTTGAAATGCCATCTTACCCTATAATAAATTCTTACAAATGCCTGTGTCTGTTTCCTGTTTCACTGATTGATTTGTCTGGGCCACAACAGCACCGCACTGCTCTAATTTCTCCAGTACTGCAGTGTGTTTTGTTAACTGGGAAGGCAAAGATCCTCTCTTCTGATCTCTTCTCCAAAATTTCCTCATTGGTTTCTAATGTTTTCTTATTTGGGGGAACGTTATAACTAATTAGTCAAGTTAAAATCTTGTTGAAAGATTGGCATTGTATTAAATTTGTAGATAAATATGTGGGAAAATGACATCTCTAAACGTTGGCATTTGGAGCATAAAATGTCTATCGACTAAGCTCTTCTATGTCTTTCAGTCAAGTTTTGTAATTTCTCTTTTTTCTCTTTAGAGTCTTTTATATTTCATAAGCAAATTTCTAGGTACTTTATGTATTTTGTGTTATTATTAAGAAGGGTGTCTCCCTCTCACATTACATTACCTAATTCTTATTTGTGGATTAGAGTCTGTCACTGATTTTTATTTTTATTATTCTTAAGTTTATTCAGTTATTTTGAGAGAGAGAGAGAGTGAGACAGAGAGAGATAGAGAGAGAGAATCCCAAGCAGGATCTGCACCATCAGCAAGAGACCAATGTAGGGCTCAAACTCACAAACCATGTGATCATGCCCTGAGCCGAGGTCAAGAGTAGGACACTTAACGGACTGCATCACCCAGGCACCCCTTGCCTCTGGTTTTTATAAATTCATCTATTTTTATTTGCTTTGGCTTTTATTATAGAAAATTCAAACTGTACACTGAACTAAAGTCAGCATACAACATATCCTTGTGCTCTCCCCACCCAGAGCCAACAGCCACCATCTGTTAGCCAACCCCAATGCATGTGTAGCACGCGCATGCTCCCCACAAATTCCAGCTTATTTGGAAGCAACTACCAGACATCACATTTCATTATACATTTCTAAAAGATATGGACTCTTTAAAAAAGGAAGTATAGCTATAATACCATTATTGTACCTAAGTAATATGAACAACAATCTCTTAACGTCGTTAACTATGTAGAGGTTCCATTTCCCTATGGTCTTTAAATTATTTTTAAAGTTTGTTTAAGTCAGGATACAAATCAGTTCCAACACATTGTAATTATACGCTATGTTATAAGTGTTTTTTAACCTATATATTTATCCCCATCCTCTTTTATTTTGTCTGTTGATGAATTTGTGTCTTTTGTTGCTCATATTCTGATTTTTTTTTCCTGTTTGAATTCAATGGTGTCATTTACTATGTTTCTTTGTTGCCTGAATTCCTTCCAGTGCTATCATTGGATATCTAGTCATTTGGTGGATCACAGCTCATTATCCTGTGGGTTTCCAGGAAGGGCTTCTGGGAATACATTCCCTGAGCTCTTCTTGAGTGTCCAAAACAGTTTATGTGTGAAGGTCGGTACAGTTGATGTAAATTCTTGAAGGTTGTGGGGCTCTTCTGTTTTGAGGCTGACAGACACCCTATTGTTTTCCTCTCTTTCCAGCCTAGTTGCTAATACCACCTGGATCTTGTGGCCCTAATTGTCCTTGCCGGTTCCTGCTTGAGGTTCCTGGGAATAACATACTGTCTGGCTTGGTTCTAGATATTACCTGTGGCTTTTTGATTTTTTGATTCTATTTTTTTTTTTTATGGCAGGTAGGGGGTGGATTCTATAATTATCATTTAATAACTTGCCAGAATGTATGACTTTAAAAGATCTTTCAGCCTTCATGGATTTTTCTAGGTAGGAAAATCCATACCATCTGTTTTTTTTTTTTTTTAATTTTGTATTCCTAAGAGTTTTTTTTTTTTCTTGTTCTCATATTGTTCCTCTGATGATCTTGTTTTGTCTCCCCAAACTCTCAAATCTCACTGAATGTTCAATCTGGAATATTTTAGAAGTTCTGTCCTTTTTTGCTTTAATTCAGTTTTGGTGAGAGCCAAGTGTTTTGGTGACTCAGATATTTTATGTTTGTCTTTTTAAAATTAAAATCTAGGTTGGTAAGTTTTGGGAAATGGTGGGCTTCTTTCTCCTCTCTCTGCTCTGCAGTGGTTGGAAGCTTCTGGAACCCGCTATCTGACTCTCCCTCAGACATGGTGGGCTGTGAGAGCAGTCCCACAGTTGGCTTTCCTTCGGGACGAATCAGCTGGGAACAGGCTGGTGGGAGAGTCCCTCATGAATGAAATGGGTAATTAGAGGAGCCCATTTACACATAATTATTGATGGAATTTACGATGCTAGCTTACTATTGCTCAGTTTTGACTCAAAAGTTATTTCTCTAATGTCACCCTTTTCTCTTTCTCTCTCTCCAACAATTCAGAAGGAATAGTGATGTGAATAATGGCATATTAGGGGTCATCTTGAATCTACTTCCACCCACCCACACATGACAATTTATAAATGTGACCACTATTTAAAAGCCCAAGTACTTTCATAATTAAATATCACAAATGATGTGTGATGCACCTTATAATCGATACTGACAAAGTCACAACATCTTGGGTAAAAATCAATGATTTCATATACAAATGCATTTCATGCAATACATTACATTTAATATTTATTACTTTTATATATTTACTCACAGTGTATTTATTTTGAGAGAGTGCACGCATGAGGGAGAGAGAGAGAGAGAGAGGTAGAGAGGGAGAATTCCAAGCAGACTTCATGCTGTCAGTGCAGAGCCCAACGTGGGACTCGATCCCATGAAAGATAAGATTGTGACCTGAGCTGAAACCAAGAGTTAGCCATTTAATTGCCTGAGCCACCCAAGTGCCCCCATGCCCCACATTCTATATTTTGTGTCATAATGACATAAATGCCATCAATTAAACAACTTTTGAGATTTTTCTCTTGAACCTGGATCTAGTAAAAATTAACCAAAAGTTGCTCCTTGTATAACAAAACTCATTAGTGGATTTTCTTGGAGTTTGAGCCAACTGGATAATCACTAAGTCTTCTTCATGCTATGTGCACAAAGCTGAACTATAAAAAACATCTTCACATGCCTCATTTAATGACTTTTGTGGTGAGGAACTTTTAAGGATAGAGCTCATTTTAAGTGAACATGTTATAATTGTTGGTAGTGAAGTTTGTTCACTGTTCAATTAAGAAAGTCTTGGTTAACACTATTGGCTATGAGAATTCTCTCAGCTTTAACGTGGTATTATATCCTCAAATTAGGATCCAGATTATTTCGAGTATTTAGATGCCTTGGTAGAATTGATCTAAAAATATCTTATCAGATGTTCTCAAAGTAAACCAGGAAATTATTTCACAGACAAAGTGGTCCTTCTAGGTAACAAACCGTTATTCAGATGGCACACGAGAAGGACACATTTTGACCATTATCTTTTCCTCTCCAGTGTTTCAAATGCTCCTTCTCTGGAAAAACTGGATGAAATGAGGACATTCTATTTGCCTTTAAAGCAGACAGCATGCCAAGTGTCGTTAAAGATGGCTCTGCTTCTGAATCATTAAAGGGCAATAGAGAAGCTGCAATGAAATATGCTGTTTTTTGACATTCCGTAACATTGCCCTTCACTGCAGCTGCCAAAAGTGAACAGCTGCTTTCTCCATTCCCCTGCCATTTCCTAGCTTTGCTGAAGGAGGTCAGCTCTGTTTTCTCATTACCCATCTTTCCACCGGCTGGACATCTGGATTCACAGTCCTCTTGTATTCTAATTCAATATTTTCTTTACTTCATAAATGACATGGTGGACGATCGGATAGCCTATGGCAACAAGCGTCTTCAGTTTGGCTCCAGTGACTCAGCCCCAGCATTCTAACCCAAGAAACTCAGCTTGAGTGATACAAGAATCATTGTACTTTTCCACTGTGCTGAGACAGAGGAGTGTTCTTTAGGACACAGAAAGGCAAGAGACGTGAGGGAACAGGGCTTTGCCATTTGTTCCTGCTTCCCCCAATTTGTAGGCATTTGACATATGTAAAACACCTGAAGATGAAGAATAAATAGAGGGTTCCCCTTTCAATCATAGCAAATCTGATGTTGCAGAGCAGTTCTATTTCAACTCAGAGGGGGTTTTTCCCCCTAACTCCATCCATTGCCTCTGTAAACATAAGAAAATAGATGTGAGATTGAAAATTCCCATTTAGATAATTTGAGTTAAAGAACAGGGATATAATACCCAACAGGGCATTAAATGCCTTCATATAACCAATCCTGAGGTTTTGCCAATGGACCTGCTTCAACTATGGTGGCCCAAAGTTAGCTTCTAGGTCCACTCTAGGGATAGAAGCTTCAACTAGAGTAGGTGTGAGGGGTCCTAGGCTTGTGGAGGGTCTGGAAGTGGACTTCGGCCATGCTGGGATGGACTTTAAGGTCAGCCATAGACCACTGCTGGAAAGGTCTTAATGCTCCCAAGTGTTGTTTTCTCATCTTTGAATTCTACCACTGGAGGGTCATTCTTCTGGCTGAGGTTAACACCTCATTAAGCTGTCAGTCAGATTTTCCTCCTGAAGGAATGTTTTTATGGGGAGGAGAATTAGGAAACATGGTTGAGAAGTACTTAATCCAGATGAAGGTGAGGTAGGATTGCGGGAAAGGATAATGAAGAGGAAGGAGAATGGGTGCCACGGAATGGGAAATGCATACAGAATATGAACACATACAACACTATAAATAAGCCACGTTTGTTATCAGTTTCCTTATGAGTAGCCTTGGTGACAATCCAAAATTGGATTCACCTGAACAATTGTGTAAGAAATTGTGACTCTAAACCACATATGGTTCCAAGAGTTACTAGGTGTGAAGAAGTAACTGCACACCTCAGATATTCTGGAATAATTCAATATCTTAATTTTTCTGGCTTGATATCTCTGTCACCACTGAAACATCTCAAAAATACTGCTGTTTTAGTTTCTGAATGTGTTCTGGACCTTGGTAATGACAATGTAGGTCTGTGGACCTGCAGAATAGGCCTCATCTAGAAGCTTGCTGGCAATATAGAATCTCAGGTCTCACCCAAGACCTAATGAATGCAAATGAACAAGACCCCCAGTTTGTGAATCACTGTTCTGGAGCACCTCTTATAATCAACCTTACAAAAAGTATTTGTCAAAGCAGGTCACCAAGTGACCTCTGAAGAGAGAACTGGAGGAGGTTGTATTTTCTCATTACCAGAGCTGAATTCCTCCTTGACACGACCCTGAGTGGGATCTGGCTAATGTCATTCATTTAGTGTACATCTGGCCTCACTGGCAAAAGGGATTAAGAGCTTGAAAAGGGAAACATCACAATATGTCTGCACTGAGACTCTTTAGTCTTTGGATAAAGATATTTCACTCTAAATCCTGGCGCAATAACAAATACTTGCTTAATTTGTTATTTTGTTGTTGTTCATACGTAGAAAAAGGACTGAGGAAGGTCCCATGCACCATTTTAGTTCAAGAATGACTCACAGACCCTGCAACCTCACCAGCAGACCTAGGAACTGACTCTTCCATTGGCTCTCATGATGATATTGATAATAGTAGGTAAGAACAATTAGAGCCCTAATGCAATATATTATAGAATTTTTTATTTTATATGCCATGAAGAACCTGTAGTAAAACATACAAAAAGTTTGTTGTTCTTACAAAATCACATACCTTGTATCTCGTAGATCATGTAGTAACTCAATCCTTATTGTTTATTTTGGAAGAACTGGACAAAGAAGGATTGACTCAATAAGTCATGTTGTGGTCAATATCATTAACAATATGTCAGAAGATTCTATCCTTCCTTTTAAAAAGCCACTACTTTTTAAATGGAGGAAATGCCTAGGAGAGCTTTCCTTTGTGATGAGAAAATAATTTAAAAGCAGCAGTGAATGAGGGTTTTGCCCCCAACTAGATCTATTAATGGTGTTTGGATACTAAAGTTGGTAAAGCCCTTAAGATGAAGACATTCTCACCAATGTGAGAAAGATATGAGTCAAGGGACTTTGTCACTTGAGCCAGGACAATGGTAAAGTGGCCATTTGGGCTGTTCTGGAGAGCCCAGGTTTATGTCTGCTGTGTTGGTATAATAATTACTAAACCTGCCTTTTCTTTTCCCTCCACTTGGTTTGGATCTTAAATTAGGAGACTTATAAAACTGCCAACTTTGTAGGTTGCAAAGGTCACTTGTATGGTCATTTATACATGGTTTATAAAATAAACTCTGTTCGCTATCGTGGTCTATGTGGCCCTTCATGAGCTGACCCCTCTGACAGATGATTCCACTCCAATTTCCAACACTCTCCCCAGCTCTACTGAACGATTGGGTTCTCAGAAATATATACTTACTGTATTTCTTTTTGGCTTTGTATGGAGTTGTTCTTTCTGCTGAAGGGAATTAATTTGCCCCACGATCTGCTCAGTCAGTGCTCTTTTCTTCCAGGCTCTTCTCATATTAATCCTTAGAGAAATCTTACTCAGAAATTGCCATTGTTTGATGCTTTCATTGCACTTCGGAGCTCTTGTGGAGTACAGATGGATTGTACCATCAAGCCCAGAGTGCCTGATGCATGGTGGGCATTCAGTGAAAGTTTGTGCAAGGGATAGAGGGAAGGAAGGAGGAAAAAAAGAGAAAGAACATAAGGAAGGACGGGAGGGAGGGAGGGAGGAAAGGATGGAGGAAGTAAGGGAGAAATGGAGGAGGGAAGGGAGGAGGGAAGGGAAAATGGAAGGGGGAGGGGAGGAAGGAAGGGGGAAGGAGGAAGGAAGGGGAGAAGCAAGGAAAGAAAGAAGGAAGGAAGGGAGGAAGGGACAGAGAAAGGGATGGAGGGAGGGAAGAAGAGGAGGAAGGATGGGAGAAGGGAAGGAAGGGAGGGTGGAAGAAGAAAACAGGCATTGTTGTAGAGTCAATAGCTGCTAAAAAGGGAAAGTGAATTTTGGGAGTGGCTTTAATGTGAGACTGTGAGATTTCTTTTAAATTTTACATCCATACGTATTTCCCCCTGGTCTTTTCCTCATTGTTGCTTATAACAAACCTTCAAGAAAAAACCAGAATGTCTCATGTGCCTCTGAAGAGACAGAATGGTGGGGAAAAGCAATGAGATGGCTCATTTTGCAGTGCTATAGGGAGAAGACTGGTCAGAAAGAATAGGCAAAGACAATTTTAAGAGAGGAGCAGAATACCCAATTCCTACAGCCAGCACATTAAATACAAAGCACAGCAGGGTGCCAGCCTGGGCAGAAGAAGTATCTGGGGTGGGGTGGGCTGTCTGCACTGTCATGTATACTGTCATGTGGTTAAACCTCACAGTAATAGCCATAGCTATGATAATACTGTTTACATAAGGACAAAAATGAGTACAAGGGACTTCCTATTCCATGAGGATCTCATTAAACGATGGATGCTCATAAAGAGAAGTTCTGAATATGTTAGTGTATTTGGCTAAATATGTTTCTTCACTTCCTCAGGCAGTGTTTCTAACATATGGCTCAAGGACTACCTGTACCAGAGTCCCCTGGACTTGCTCAAATGCAGATTCTTGGGCCTTTCTCAAGACCCACTGAAGCAGAGTCTCTGGGAGCAGACATGGACTCGAGACTTGCCACAGACCTACCAGCGGGGGCCCCGTATTCATTACAGAGTGAGAACCCCTGCCCAACGAGGTTTCCTTGTCATCTTTGACTTTGGACACGGGCACGCTTCTTAGGACAGTCCACACGTTCATGTGATTTTGATTTATAAAGCTAAGATACCCCACAAGCCTCCCTGGGAATCATGGGCAGGTTCTTTTTTTTTTCTTTTTAATTTTTTATTTTAAGTCTGGTCCCAAAAGGTTCTCCTCCATGTTACTGATAGGGATGGCAGTGAAACTCTAGAAAATTCCTCTCCTGTGTTTCTTTGCAGCAGAGATTGGGATAAGACTGCAATCAACCTGACATCTTCTCGAAATTTCTTGCATCAAGGAGACAGGCAATCTGATTTTCCAACTGGTTTATTTTGGCTAGGTTATGAACTTCCATAACAAGCTCTGCCAGACTTCTGAAAATCCGTGGAAGGTTAATGTTGTTGGTCTTTGCACTTAGTAGCCAGGAGACAACTCCAGGTCAGGACAAAGGGAAGTCCGGTCTCCTCAGGAAAAGGAAACATTAACATCTTCAGTGCCACAGTGGAGAATACCGTGCAGTGCCATGGTAGCCCCACTATTTTAAGAATCCCTCTGCTTTCCAGCTGTCCCTCAATGTCACATACATGTTATTGTGGTGTGTGGGCTTTAGGAAACTATTCTTATTTTAAAATAACCTCTCCTACTATTTGTAATCATTTCTCATGAATTCCCTAAATCCATAACTATTTGCAACTTTCAAGTAGCCACATAAAAGATTATATTACCAGCTTGTTTGGGAGCAGATGTATCTTTTCCATAGGATCTCCACGCTACTCAAGAATAATATATTCAGGGGATACCTGGGTGGCTCTGTTGGTTAAACCTCCAACTGGCTCAGGTCATGGTTTTGCGGTTCGTGAGTTTGAGCCCTGCATCGGGCTCTGTGCTGACAGCTCTGAGCCTGGAGGCTGCTTCAGAATCTGTGTCTCCCTCTCTCTTTGCCCCTACCCTGCTCATGTTCTCTTCTTTCTCTCAAAAATAAACATTAGAAAAACTTTTAAAAAAGAATATTCAAAATGATGATTTCTGTGTTATTTAAGTTGTGTATATAATGTTAATTTTAAACTAATACTTCTCCATTTGCTTAATGTATTGCAATGTCCAGCTTTTTGAATATAGATGCTGTGTTTGAATCCATATCTGCCTGGTTTTTAAAATTACATCCAAATTAGTTCAAACAGCACACAACAAAAAAGTTGGGTTTTGGGTTGGGAATTATAGTGTCTGGATTAGTTGCTTAGATAGCTCAAAGAAATTAATCAGTCAGATTTCCTTTGTTTTGTACACTGTCCTTCAAAGACCGCAGGGAGTTAACACAAGTGTACTTGTAAGTGTGAATGATCCTTTTGAATTGGAGGATTGGAACACAAGCATCATTAAGACAAAAAGCATGTTCAAGGCATTTTTCTTGTTGTTTCTATAAGCCAGAGAGGAATCACCTGACCATGAAGAATCATCTAACATTACTGGTGTTGATAGTCACTTGAAGGAAAGTTAAATTAACTATTTCAAGGGTAATCAAGTTGAGTTTGATCCAGTAGAGGGCACTATATCTCTGTCCTTATGTATATATTTATGTGTATATTACATACTGTTAAATATGCCCTATATTACAACAAAATATACTAATACAAGAGAGTATAGAGCATATATGTATATTTAACATTTCCTTAAGAATTTATCTTTTCTCCTCTTTCTAAAGCATGAGAGATCATTTACATATAAACTATGGCTTGTAGAGGAAATGTACATATAAAGAATTTAAATGTAAGATACCCCAGTATCGTATATAACAATCCATATCAGTGCACTTGTGGAATAAGAAAAAGAGGAGTTTTCCTTTTTCCTTTCTTTTTTGTTTTTGGCAACGTCGTTCTTTATTTTGGCTTTCTTTTGAGCAACATTTTTCTTGTTTGCTGAATCCCCACTCCCCACCCCCCACCCCCAGGCCCCGGCTGCAGGGAGATGCCTGTTAATTTCTTGAACATGACTTTGATAGCTAAAATGCCAGAATAACAAATGCGGATTTTTAAGGTTTTGTTGTTGTTTTTTGTTTTTGTTTTCGTTTTTCCAGTTGTGCCTGAGCAAAAAGCACTGAACTGGAGAGGACCAGGAAGGTCAGTTTGCTGCGCAAGGGGCAGGAGGTTCCAGGCAACACGGAGCCGTGGCTGGTCTCCCGGGAGTCCGTCTGTGCGCAGTGCGGTGAAACCTGCGGGCAGAGGTCCAGCTTCAGTTTCCCCAGGAACCCGGTTTATTTCAGAGGGCCCCCTGGAAAGCGTCATAATAAGAGGTTGCTTCCAGCAGCAGCTGGAAAAACACTTATGCCCTTGCTCACGCTCTTTGTCTCCGTGATTCTCACTCACGGAGCTTGGTTTCCAATCATTCACGTTTAATTTTTTTTTTAATTTATAATAATTTATTGTCAAATTGCTTTCCATATAACACCCAGTGCTTCTCCCCACAAGTGCCCCCCCATGACCCTCACCCCCTGCCCCTCCCCCTCCCCCTTCAGTCCTCTGTTCCTTTTCAGTATTCAATAATCATTCATGTTTAAATGAGCCTGCTGACAAGCAAGTTGAAGTATCCAGAGCATTAACCGGTGAAGCAGTTCCTTAGAGCTGAGAACTTCGGCTTTGAAACGTTGTAACGCAGAGCAATGAGGCTCTGCAGTGCAGGGCTAACTTGGATGCAGTGACTACAATTAACCTGGAACAGGCTCGGCCCTCCTCATGGTAGACGTTATGACTCGTAGAGAATGGGATTTCGTTATTGAACTCCTCCAAGTTACAGGCCAGTTGCAAAGTGAATGTGTCTTTGTCTCTATGAAAGGAGAAGTGGCCTCTCACTTTTTCTGGAAGACTTTCCTAATTCCTGTTGGGACGGCTCCTGGGGCAGAAAGGGCTTTAAACCATGACACTCTCTGAAAGCATAAAGGATAAAAGAAAATGTTGGATGTCGTTGGTCTCAACATGGAGCTGGCGTGGGATGGAATTACAGAAAATTATTATGAAAATGTTTCAAATACACACAAAAGTAGAGTAATAGAATAAACTTCCATATACCTATTCCCCAGGTTCAATATGAGTCAAAAACTTTCAACATTTGCTTCTATCTCTCCATTTTCCTTTTTAAAAAAATGTTTATTTACTTTTGAGAGAGAGAGAGAGAGAGAGAAACAGAGAGAGAGAGAGAATGAGCAGGGGAGGGCACAGAGAGCGAAGGAGACATAAAATCTGAAGCAGGCTCCAGGCTCAGCACTGTCAGCACAGAGCCTGAGGCAGGGCTCCAACTCATGAACCTAAGCTGAAGTCAGAGGCCTAACCAACTGAGCCACCCAGATGGCTTCTATCCCTTCATTTTCTTTGCTGAAATATCTTCAAACAAATCTCACTTATCAAGCCACTCATCTCCACATACTTCAGTGTGCATCTCTAAAAATAATCACTTTCTTATATTGATAATGCCAGTCACCCCTAACAAAATTAATATTTTCATGGTACCATTTAACACTCTTTTAAAAAATGTCTTTAATGTTTATTTATTTTTGAGAGAGAGAGTGTGTGTATAAGCGGGAGAGGGGCAGAGAGAGAGACACACACACAGAATCAGAAGCAGGCTCCAGGCTCTGAGCTGTCAGTACAGAGCCTGACGTGGGTCTTGAACTCACTGACTGTGAGATCATGACCTGAACCAAAGTCAGGCACTTAACCAACTGAACCACCCAGGTGCCTCCCATTTAACATTCTTAATGAAAAAAAAAAAAAGATTTATTTGGGAGAGAGGAGTCAAGATCCACAAGGTCCCTCTGTTACATTTGGTTGTCGGGGGATGGGAATTTGAACGGTATTTTCATTTGGGGTTCAGACATGTACAGACTTTGAGCTAAACAAGGTGTGTGGAGGGCAATGGAAATGAAGTTGAGGGGAAAGATGGCAAACTCAGAGAGAGAACTCAGAGACAGAACATGGTGGTGTGTTTTCATGGGGATGGAAGAATCTGCCCCTCTTGTGTGAACTGCTTGCTTGTTTCCTCTATCATAGTTTGGAACTTTGGCAACTGAGGAGAGAATTTTTTTTCTGGCTTGTTTCACAAGTGACTATGAAGTGGTGGCACCAATAAGACCTACCCTCTCCTTAGAGGGAGCATGGTGAAGACTCAGGTGGGGCAGTCAAAGCTGGTGGTGTGGCAAAGCTTAGAGAGGGCAGAGCCTGGGAAGCAGGTGGGGCCAGTAAGTCTATCTGAGAAAATCTTTATTGTTCTTCACTGTGGAAGGGTGATTTCACTAGATACAGAATTCTTGGTTGGTGGCTTTTTAAAAAAATATTTCAACATTTTGTTTGTTTGTTTACTTATTTATTTATTTATGTGAGAGAATGAAAGAGCACTGGCAGTGGGGAAGAGGGACAGAAGGAGAGAGAGAGAATCTTAAGCAGATTCGACACTCAGCATGGAGCCTGATGCAGGGCTTAATTCATGACCCTGGGATCATGACCTGAGTCAAAATCAAGAATTCGGTGCTCAACCAAGCCACCCAGGCATCCCATCTTCCAACACGTCAAATGTTTCACTCCACTCTCTTGTTTGCGTGGTTTCTGAAGAAAAGTCTGATTTCATTCTTATCTTTGTTCTTCTCTAGGGAAGTTGTTCTTCCTCTGGCTTCTTTCAAGATTTTCTCTGTCTTTGGTTTTCTGCAGTTTGAATATAATACGCCCATCTGTAGATTTTTTGGTAATTACCCTGCTAGGGGCCTTCTGGACTTCTTGGATCTGTGGTTTGATGTATCTCATTAATTTTAGAAAACTGGCGACCATTATTACTTCACATAGTTCTGTCCCTTTCTGTTTTTCTTCTTCTTGTATGTCTATTACATGTATGTTATACGTCTTGTGATTGTCCCAGAGTTCTTTGATACTCTGTTCTCACTCTGTTTTTTTCTTCTGTGCATTTCAGTTTTGGAAGTTTCTACTGACATGTTTTCAAGCTCACTGATTCTTGCTTGTGTTATCCATGGATGAGCCCAATAAGGCATTCTTCATTTCTGTTATGGAGTTATAAAATTTCTAGCATTTTCTTTTGCTCTTTTCTAGAGTCCCTGTGTCTTTGTGTTATCATTGTATCATTTCTGTTCTGCATTACCCTTCTGTCCTTGTATGTGTCCACGTTGTCATGAAAGCTCTTAGCATATCAATCATGGTTATTTTAAATTCCCAGTCTGATAAATCCAGAATCTCTACCATATTTGAAGTTCTGTTTCAGATGTTTGCTTTGTCTTTTCAGAATTTGTTTTTTTGCCCTTCAGCATGTGTTGTAACTTTTTTGTTGAAAGCTGGGCCTGATATATCACGTAAAAGAAATTTAGGTAAATAAACATCATGTGAGGTTTTATGTTTATCTGGCTGAGAGTTAAGGTATATTTACTGTTTCCTTTAGATGGAGGTGGTAGAGGTGAATATTTTCTCAACTGTCCTTATTTATATATCCCCTGTTGTCTTTGAATTTCCCTAGAGACTTCTTCTTAACTAGGATTAACAAAGACAACTACAGTTCTTTCAGCTGTATACCCTGTTATATACAAAGCATTATTGATGTGGTGGTTGGGTGTGGAGGGAGGGAAAGTGTCCTATAATCCTATGATTAAGTCTCCAATCTTAGGGAACCTGTCCCTTTGGCTATGACTTTCACAAATACTTCTCCGCTTTCCTTCTGCTTCAGGTGAGGCAGGAAGGCTGGAGGGAGCTGGGGTTCAATATTTCCCTTCTTTCAGTTTGCTTAGACTCAGGTAAAAACTCAAGAGACTTAAGCTTTAGTAAGGTAGTTTCCCTTGAGGGCAAGCCTTTGTTAAAGAGAAAAGAGCCTTCAGGAATGATTAAAAATGGTTGTCTTTCTCCTCCCCCACTTAAAGCATGAGGGGAGTCTTCTAGGATCTTCACTCTGAAAACCTGGGTAGCTCCTGGAGGCAAACCTCACTAAAAGGTGGGTGTCTCCCTAGGAATCACCCCTAGGAGATTTTAACTCTCAAACTAGTTTATGCACCTTCTTTAGTAATTAGTCAACTTTTTTTTTAATTTAATGAACCACGCATCACTGTGTATATAAAGTGATGTGTGTGTATGTGTGAGAACATTTAAATTTTACTCCCTTAGCAAATTTCAATTATAGTGTATAGTTGATCCTTGAACAATGTGGCATTGGGGGTGCCAACGCTCTTGTATACTCAAAATCCATGTATAACTTTTGACTCCCCATATACTTAACTACTAATAGCCTTCTCTTGATTAGAAGCCTTATCAATGGCATAAACAGTAGATTAACATATATTTTATATTTTCTATGTATTATATACTGTATTCTTACAATAAAGTAAGCCAGAGAAAAGGAAATATTAAGAGAATCATAAAGAAGAGAAAGTAGATTTACAATATGTTCAGTATTTGTTGAAAACAATCTTCAGGTAAGTGGAGTCTTGCAGTTCAAACCCTTGTTATTCAAAGGTCGACTGTATAGTATTAACTCTAGTCATCAGGTTATACATTAGATCCTCAATTTATTTATCTGATAGCTGAAAGTTTATGCCCTTTTACCTCTTCCTATTCCTCCTCCCCATCCCCCACAACCTTGCCTCTCTCAACTACTTTCTATTTTCTATTCTGTTTCTATGGGTTTGATTTTTATTTTTTTAGATTGCACATATACATAAAATCATATGGTATTATTCTGTGTCACTGGCTTATTTCATTTAGCATAATGCCCTCAAGTTTAATTCATGGTTGCAAATGGAAGAATTTGCTTCTTTCTCATGGCTGAATAATATTCTATCACACACACACACGTATATACATATATATATAACATTCCATTGTATATATAGACACACACACATATACCACATCTTTACCCATGCATGCATCAATGAACACTTCAGTTGTTTCCGTATCTTGGATATTGTGACTAATGTTGTAATGAACATGAGGGTGCAGGTATCTCTAGATATCCTGTTTTCATTATATTTTATTATATACATGTATTTATATATATACATATACACATATATAGTTGCTGAATCATAGTCAATTTTTTTAGTGTTTACTTATTGTTGTAGGAGAGAGAGAGAGAGTGTGAGTGGGGGGAGGGTCAGAAAGAGAAGGAGACAGAATCTGAAGCAGACCCCAGGCTTTGAGCTGTCAGCACAGAGCCTGATGTGGGACTTGAACCCACAGAATGCGAGATCATGATCTGAGCTGAAGTTGGATGCTTAACCGATTGAGCCACCCAGGCACTCCTTTAGTCAATTATTTTTAAAGTTTCCTACCAGGCTCCAACAGTGGCTTCTGCTCTCAGTAAGCTGTGGTTTTTGTTACTCAGCTGTTTCTCCAGTTTTTGGGCAGTAGTTTCCCCCTCGGTTTTCTGATAGATCTAAGAAAATTAGTTGATTTTCATTTTGTTCAGCTTTGTTGTTGTTGTTGTTATTGTTGTTATGAGGGTGGGAATGATGACTTCCAAATTCTTGAACTATGTTGGACCAGCAAGGCCAGGGCATTTGACATGTGCCTGGGTGACTTAATTAAGCATCCAACTCAGCTTAACTAAGCTTAACTCAGTTAAGCATCTAACTTCGGTTTGGGTCATGATCTCATGACTTGTCAGTTTGGGACTTGAATCAGGCTTTCAACTGTCATCCCTGAGCCTGCTTCAGATCCTCTGTCTCCCTTTCTCTTTGCCCCTCCCCCTCTTGTGCTCTCTCTCACTCTCTCTCTCACAAACAAATAGACATTAAAAAATAGGGATTTTAATATCAAGTTTATGAAACTGTCAGGGTAAAAGCATGTTTTAGCAAGTAACAAAAAGGGCTTCTTAGGCATGTTGCATTTTGATAAACCTTAGAATTTCCTCCCCATTGTTAAATGGGGCAACAATACTTGTAAAATGCTGAAAATCATGCATACATTTGATATACACCCAAAGTTTTTCTGCACTGACCAAGTTTTGATTAAGCAAAGTATAAATTTTAATTTAAAATCAAATTCTGCCTTATAGCTTTAAATGAACCAAATCACAAAAAAATATTTCTGAGATATTCCAAATATTTCAGTTTGTGGATTAAAGTCTGAGTATTCTTTTATTTTTTTAATTAATTAATTAATTAATTAATTTTGAGAGAGACAGAATCCCAAGCAGGCTCAACACTGCCCACAGGGAGCCCAATGCAGTGCTCCAACTCAGCAGCCATGAGATCATGACCTGAGCCAAAGTTGGATGCTTAACTGATTGAGCCACCCAAGTGCCCCAAAGTCTGAGTATTCTTAAATCACTTGTAAAATTATCTGTGGTGGTCCCGGAATAATCTATTCTATTTCGTAGTTTAAAATACTAGTTTTACACAGTACCTTAAACAAGAAGTTCTTTTTTTTTACAAATATTGAATTAAAAACATTATAATTTCCTTTGTGTCTCTTGGCAAACACACTTAGTTTTGTTTATTTGAAAAATGTCTTTATATCTCTCTGTCTTCTTGAAAGACAGTTCGACTGCATATATTTTTCCAGGTTTGCACTCTCTATTTTAGATTAATTCATTGGAGAGATTTTCCAATGTACTCTATCATCCATTAGTTTATCTTTCATTTTGGGTAAAACGTCTTTCTCTTGGCTGCTTTGAAGGTGTTTCCTTTGTCTTTGGTGTTCTGTGCTTTCATGATAATGTGATTTAGGTGTTCATTCCTTTTTATTTTTCATGCTTGATATTATTTAATTATTATAGATCTGAGGCTTGGAAACTTTCAACAGTTCTGTAAATTTTTGTCATAATATTTGTAATATCATTTTCCCAAGTCTTATCACCTTAGTGTCTCTTCTGGAAATTCATTTACATGTAAGGTAGACCTTATCATCTTATCCTCCATGTTTCTTAATCTCTGCATTATATTTTTAGTCTCTTAATCTTACTAGAGTGGATTCTGGAAGTGGTTCTTTGAACCTGTCCAGTTCTGTGGGTTTATTTTCAATTGTGTGTGTGTTTTTGCTTGTCATCCCTCAGCTTTATACTTCAAATTGTTCTGTTGCATTCTTTTTCAAGTCTTTTGGTGTTTTAAGATCTTATGTTCTTTGCTCATATTTTTGAGCTTCAGTTTATTTCTTATTATGTATTAAACACATGTTACATGTCAAACTAATTTTCTATTCAGAAGTATTAGCGGTTCTGTGTTTACTATTTCCTTTTTTTTCTGCTGGTTCTCACTGATAGTGTTTATTCTGCATGTATATTTTTGATACATGGCTTTGTGCTATGAATTCATTTCCTTAGAATTTTATCTTCAGAAATTCTTTGAGGCCTACATTGAAGTTACATTTCTTCATAGAGAATTTGCATTTATTTCTGCTAGTTACCAGAGTACTAATTATCCTAGGTTACAATAAACTAAATTATCCATTTGAAGCTTTTTTAGACTGCACAGGTAGGATGAACTCGGTCCCCAAAGCTATGAGAGTCAACTTGTTGCTACAAATTTTTTTTCATATTTGCTTTTGAGAGAGAGAGAGAGAGTGTACAAGCTGGGGAGGGGCAGAGAGAAAGGAGGACAGAGGATCTGAAGCAGGCTCTGCACTGGCAGCAGAAACCCCAATGCGGGGCTCAAACTCACGAACCTTGAGATCATGACCTGAGCTAAAGGTGGAGGCTCAACCTACTGAGTGACCCAAATATCCTTTTTGCTACAAATTCTTCAGGCAATCTAATTTGCCTTCCATTTAGTACAAGAGTGAAGAGAAGGAAGTTTCCAGCTAAAAGTTTATTTCTTCTTCACCCTTGCAGTGATGGTGAAGGAATGCCTTTGGGAGTCCTAGCATTTTGTAGAGATTTTCTATTTGAATCCTACTTTGGCTCAACTCTGGGTTTTAGTGCCTGTTTCCCAGGATTCATGTAGCCCTCACAATAAAAGCACAAGATCACCATGGTTTGAAGGTGAAATTTAGGGCAAAAGCCAGTTTGGATATTCTTTTAATCTAAGATTCTCACTTTTGCATTGGCTTTCCTTTGTAGATTCCTTGCCTAATTCCGTGTGTGTGTGTGTGTGTGTGTGTGTGTGTGTGTGTGCGTGCATGTGTGTGCTGGCTCAGCAATGAATTTACTGTTTCTTATATTTTACTGAGTTTTCATATTGTTTACCATTGTATGGCCTTATTATAACTCATTTGTCAGTATCTATCAGAATAAAATTTTGTTAAATCCTTTGAACCAGCAATTCTATCTTTAGAAATTTCTTTGTCAGAAATACTTACATTGTAAAAATATATGCATATTCTTTTGTTCTGTGCAGCATTATTTGTAATAGTGAAAAACGAGAAGTGCTCATTAATGACCATCCCATGCTATGGAGGAATACTGAGCAATTAAAAAAATATATATAAATGTAGACTTGTATTTACTTGCACTGGATGATCCCCAAGATTCTTAGTTAGGTAAAAAAGAGGAAAGAAGAAAGAGCTTCTTATCTCTTCTATTTTTGAATTTTATTTTTGGTGTCTCTAAACATTCTTAGCAGAAGTAGTAACAGTAACACTATATGCCAAAAAACAATAAAAAATATAATTTGCTCTGCTGAATTACTTTCATCTCTAGATTTCAAAGAGCATATATTATCACAACATTGAAGCATTAACAGACTAAATATTTATTATATGTATAAAAGATTATTTTAAAATTTTAAAATAGAATATTAACTTTATAAAATGCTTTTTGAAATAAAAGCAGTTTAATCTTTTAGGATTTTTTCAGAGGTAGATAATTTCATCCATTACAATATTTTCCTTTATAATACTTAGAGACAATGTACATTTTACAAAAGATTTTTGTTTTGCTTGGCATCATGAACAACTTTAAAGTCAATAGATTAGAGTTATGTCTGCTGGACATTTCAATATTATTAGTATTATGAAGTCTTTTTTTGTTGTTTTTGTTTACTTATTTTGTTTTTTTTTAAGTTTTTTATTTTTATTTTTGAGAGACAGAGAGAGACAGTGTGAGCAGGGGAGGGTCAGCGAGAGAGAAACACAGAATCCAAAACAGGCTGCAGGCTCTGAGCTGGCCGTCAGCACAGAGCCCGACGCAGGCCCAAACCCACGAACCGTGAGATCACGACCTGAGCTGAAGCCGGACGCTTAACGGACTGAGCCACCCAGGCGCCCCAGTATTATGAAGTCTTGATGCCATATTTTACCCAGTAGCTGTAAATAATACTTGAGTTAGGCAAATGACATTGTAGAAGGACACAAGTAATCTATGTTCTCTAGGCGATTGTCATATACCTAAAATAAATTATTACATAGTACATAGCGAATTTTATGAAACAGTCTGACTTAGAAAAGAGAAAGAAATAAAACAAGATCCAATAATCTTGATTAATCATCTTTGACTAGATGAAACTGAATATATTCAGAACTTCTGAAAATAAGAAAGAAAAAAAATAACCTTGCTGGATTTCTACTATTATGGGAAAGAAGTCAGATTTATTTTTGGAATGAGTATAAATTTGAACTAATTTATTCTTCAATGAAAGCCATACTTTAACAATCTCTTTCTTTAGTGTATCATATGATGCTCTATAATCTGCAAAGAGTAGAATCTTGTTGAAAGCTAAGTTTATATCCAAGAGTGAGAGCCAGGTTATCACAGAGTTTAAAAATTCCAAACCTAATAGGTAAAATAGAAATATGAGATAATAAATCTATGATGTTTTTATCAGTAGTTGGTATAGAATAATAGTGAGAGTACATATGGCAGAAGGCAGTTCACATTCAAAGTTTATTTTTTTAATAGTCTCTTGCTTTTGAAACCATTTGGATTCTCCCCTCTTTCCTTTCTAGGCTCTAAAAAATTGCTTTTAAAGATTGGGAACATTTCTTAAATGTTTGAGAAACTTATTTCTAAAACATTCTAATCCTGAAGCCTTTTGGGGAGATATTTCTTTTCCCCATATATTTCCAAAGTTATTAATCTTCCTAGTTTCACCTTCTTCATGAGTCATTTTGGCAGCTTTCATTTGTTCATAAAGTGATCTATTTTGTTGTGATTCCAATTTTTTAAATGTAGAATTGGATATTGTGTTTTTTTATAGTTTAAAAATCTTTTTCATACCTGTGTTTTGTTTTTACTTTATAATCCATGTTTTTGTGTTTTTTAACAATATGACAGGATTTTTATTTAAATATAAGTAAGGTGGGCGCCTGGGTGGCTCAGTCGGTTAGGCCTCCGACTCGGGCTCAGGTCAGATCTCACGTTCGTGGGTTCAAGCCCCGCATCAGGCTCTGTGCTGACAGCCAGCTCAGAGCCTGGAGCCTGCTTCTCGTTCTGTGTCTCCTTCTCTCTCTGCCCCTCCTCCTCTCATGCTCTGTCTCTCTCTGTATTAAAAATAAATAAAACGTTAAAAAATTAAAAAATAAATAAAAAATAAATATAAGTAAGGGATGAGATATGAATCTGTAAAGAGAAATCTGAACGTTCATAACAGGGATCCATGGGTTGTTGGATTATAAGTGATTCCTTTTTTTAAATTAATATTTCTAATACATTGTGAAAGCAATCATTTTTAAAATTAGGGGCAATACATAACATATCCTGACTATCAAGCTTTCTTTACCACTGGTAGCTTCAGTTGCAATACATGTTGTTCTGTCTCCCAGTTAAAGAACACCATCATGGAGAAATGGCATTGCTGTGGAGGCTTCAATTAACACACACATCTGGACATCAATTTGGCAATACACCAAACCGTAGTATTGTATACTTCTTGCCCAGAAATTTTACTTCCAAAAATTATTCTAATAAAATAATAAGCTCTTGCAAAAAGTATATTTGTAGAACAAAGCATATATATATATATACATATATATATAAATAGGTAGATAGATAGGTAGATAGATGATAGATGTTTAGAGCTAATATGGTAGCCTTAGTCATATGAGACTCTTGAGCAATCGAAGTGTGGCTAGTACAAACTGAGATGTGCTGGAGTATAAAATATTGACTGGAATTCAAGGACTTTATACAGAAAAGAAATATGAGAAATACAGGAAACAAATATGAGAAATACAGAAATAATATGAAGTATCTCCTTCATTCTTATATTGATTAGGTGTTGAATTGCTAATATTTTGGACATATTGGGTGGAATAAAATACATATTAAAATTAATTTCACTTGGTTCTTCTAATGTGGATACAGGGAAACTCAAACTTGCATGTGCAACTCAAATTATATTGCTATGGACAATGATGTTAAGAGGCTTGATGCAGGTCTGACTTGAGGGGCCCCTCATTGCCTTGAGACTCTCTCAACATTGAAGTAAAGTTTAGGTGGTGTGACAAGATGCATAAAATATTCTCTTTGTTTGTTTCATCTTTCTTATGAAAAACATTATTTTGGTATATGCTTAGGGAATTACAAAGAAAGATGTGGTTCTGCTGAATGTATTTTAACATGAAAAGTCAAGAATTCTCTGTCCAAATCACTAGGCATCACCTCTAATATCTCTTATAATGGTGACATGACATGCTTTCTCATTTCTGTATCTTTCAATTACTAAAATTATTGCAACAGACTCCTAGATGCTTACTCTACCACTAATTCACATCTGGTAATGAGAAAATCATTTTTCTCAAAGGTATTTTTGCTCATTTAACTTCTTCCTTAGAAACTTTAAGAAGGTTGTTTCAAATGAAAGCCTGCAGGCTCTTTACCAATTTGGCATCTATGTGGAATGTACCTGTTATATCCTAACAAAAGTCTGTGTGATTAAAGTCAGCAAAGGTTAGTAGAGTGAAAAGTTTGTTAACTCTAGCTTTTCTTTGGGTTAATCTTGATTTTTCTGTAATACTGATTTTACAGAAGGTTGCAACTAAGATATATGCATGAGGGACTTCTGTCTCTGGCAATATGATAAGCTAAGGAGCCTGAAGATTTCCTGCTACAAACACCTAAAAAAAGTGGATAAATATATAATGAACAATCTTTTAAGTATCTCAAAAGAGAGAAAAGAAAGCCCCAGTGCCAATGCCAGAAAAGAGAGGCAACTAAAAACTAAAAGGGATATGGTGTGAACACATGTAGTGATGTCCTAGGACTGGGGTGAGGAGTGTATATTGGTTTTGTTAACCTAGGTGGTTGGGTGTCATTGTCCATATGTGTACAAAAGATGGAGGCTTGTATCTGTATGAAGTAGACATTTGGAACTGAGGAGCCCTGATAATTCTAGAACTGCTGAAGGGCGGCATCATTGATTAAAAGTGAATCAGAACAGAAAATAAAACTTGTTTGTATCTAATAGTTTCTGAGTGGAAAAAATATGTCTCCTCTGAGATTCCTAAAACCCACGCTTGAACATAAGTTTGGAATTCCAATTTCACTATTCTTGTGGTCAGAACCCTGGGCCAAACCAAGAAATATTAATGTGAAATTTATCCTGGGATGCTGATACCCCTAGGGTTGTGTCAGAGCCAAACCCCAAATCATTCTGGAAGGGTGTATCCACAGCCCAAACCACAAGGCATTTCAAAGGAAAAAGAAGTCCAAATTAAAATGAGTCCACATACTTTCTCATCTAGCGTTTTGATGGTTTCCTGTCTCACATTCAGGTCCTTCAGCCATTTTGAGTTGATTTTTGTGTATGGTGTAAGAAAGTGGTCTAGTTTCATTCTTCTGCATGTTACTGTCCAGTTCTCCCAGCACTACCTGCTAAAGAGGCAGTTTTTTTTTTCCCATTGGATACTCTTTGCTGCTTTGTCAAAGATTAATTGACTGCACATTTGTGGGTCCAGTTCTGGGCTCTCTATTCTATTCCACTGGTCTATGTATCTGTTTTTGTGCCAATACCATACTGTCTTGATGATGACAGCCTCCAATTGTGATTGTGTATACCTCCCATTTTGGTTTTCTTCTTCAATGTTACGTTGGCTATTCAGGTTTTTTTTTTTTTTTGTGGTTCCATATGAATTTTAGGATACTTTGTTCTAGCTTTGAGAAGAATGCTGGTACAATTTTGATTGGGATTGCATTGAATGTGTAGATTGCTTTGGATAATAATGACATTTTAACGATGTTTATTCTTCTGATCCATAAGCATGGAATGTTTTTCCATTTCTTTGTCTCTTCTTTAATTTCCTTCATAAGTCTTCTATAGTTTTCATTGTACAGGTCTTCTACATTTTTGGTTAGGTTTATTCCTAGGTATTTTATGATTTTTTGTGGAATTGTGAATGGGATCTGTTTCTTGATTTCTCTTTCAGTTGCTTCATTTTTGGTGTATAAGAATGCTACCGATTTCTACACATTGATTTTGTACCTGGTGACTTTGCTGAATTCATGGATCAGTTCTAGTAGATTTCTGGTCGAGTCTGTCGGGTTTTCCATGTAGAGTATCATGTCATCTGTGAAAAGGGAAAATTTGACTTCATCTTTGCCAATTCTAATGCCTTTGATTTCCTTTTGTTGTCTGATTGCTGATGCTAAGACTTCCAGCACTAGGTGAAACAACAGTGGTAAGAGTGAACATCCCTGTTGTGTTCCTGATCTCAGGGGGAAGGCTCTCAATTTTTCCCCATTGAGGATAATATTAGGTGTGGGCTTTTCATAAATGGCTTTTATGACGTTGAAGTAACTTCCTCTACCCAAGTTTCTTGAGAGTTTTTATTAAGAAAGGATGCTGTATTTTGTCAAATGCTTTTTCTGCATCTATCAACAGGATCATATGGTTTTTATCTTTTTTGTTGTTGTTGTTAATGTGATGTATCACATTGATGGATTTGCGAATATTGAACCAGCCCTGTAAACCAGGAATGAATTCCACTTGATCATGATGAATAATTTTTTTATATGCTTTTGAATTCGATTTGCCAGTATCTTGTTGAGTATTTTTGCATCTGTGTTCATTAAGTATACTGGTCTGTAGTTCTATTTTTTTGCTGGGTCTCTGTCTGGTTTGGGTATCAAGGTGATGCTGGCTTCGTAGAATGAGTTTGGAAGTTTTCCTTATATTTCTGTGTGTGTGTGTGTGTGTGTGTGTGTGTGTGTGTGTGTGTGTGTGTGTGTGTGTTTTGGAATAGTTTGAGAAGAATGGGTATGAGCTCTGCTTTAAATGTCTGGTAGAATTCCCCTGGGAAGACATCTGGCCCTGAGCTCTTATTCATTGGGTGATTTTTGATAATGGATTCAATTTCTTTACTGGTTATTGTTCTATTCATGCTTTCTATCTCTTCCTGTTTTAATTTGTTAGTGCATGTGCATTTAGGAATTTGTCCATTTTTTCTAGGTTGTCCAGTTTGTTGGATTATCATTTTTCACAGTAATCTCTAATGATTGCTTGTATTTCTAAGGGATTGGTTGTAATAGATCCATTTTTATTCATGATTTTGTCTACCTGGGTGCTCTCTCTTTTCTTTCTAAGAAGCCTGGCTAGAGATTTATCAATTTTGTTTATTTTTTCAAAGAGTGAACTCTTGGTTTCATTGATCTGCTTGACTGCTTTTTTTTTTTTGGATTCTATATTGTTTATTTCTGCCCTGATCTTTATTATTTCTATTTTTCTGCTTGGTTTGAGGTGCTCTTGCTGCTCCCCTTCTAGTTCCAGTAGGTGCTCTGTTAGATTTTGAGTTTGTGCTTTTTCTTGTTTGTTGAAATAGGCCTAGATTGCAGTATACTTTCCTCTTAGGACTGCCTTTGCTGCGTCCCAGAGATTTTGGATTGTTGTGTTTTCATTTTCATTTGTTTCCATATATTTCTTAAATTTCTTCTCTAATTGCCTGATTAGCCCAATCATTCTTTAGTAGGGTGGTTTTTAACCTCCACACTTTTGGAGGTTTTCCAGACTTTTTCCTGTGGTTAATTTCAAGTTTCATAGCATTGTGATTGGAAAGTGTGCATGGTATGATTTCAATTCATTTACATTTATGGAGGGCTGTTTTATGCCCCAGTTTGTGATCTGTCTTGGAGAATGTGCCATGTGCACTCGAGAAGAAGGTGAATTTCTTAACTTCAGGATGCAGAGTTCTAAATATATCTATCAATTCCATCTGTTCCAATGTGTCGTTCAGGTCCATTGTTTCTTTAGTGATTTTCTGTTTGGTTGATCTATCTGTTGCTCTCACTGAAGTATTAAAGTCCCCTGCAATTAGCACATTATTATAAATAAGATTGTTTCTATCTGTGATTAATTGTTTTATGTATTTGGGCACTCCCGAATTTGGCACATAGATGTTTATAATTGTTAGCTCTTCCTGATTGAGAGACCCTGTGATTATTGTATAATGTCCTTCATCTTTTGTTACTGTCTTTAACGTCCAGTTTGTTCAATATAAGTATGGCTACTCTGGCTTTCTTTTGACTTCCAGTCTCATGACATATATTTCTCCATCCCTTTACTTTCAACCTGAAGGTATCTTCTGGTCTAAAATGAGTTTCTTGTAGGCAGCAAATAGATGTTTTTTTTTTTCAATCCATTCTGCTACCCTGTGTTCTTTTGTTGGAGCATTCAGTCCATTTACATTCAGTGTTATTATTGAAAAAGTGTGGGTTTAGATTCATTGTGTTCTCCGTAGAATTCATGTTTATAGTGCTGCCTCTGGCACCTTGTATTCTTTGCAACATTTCCCTCGTAGAGTCCGCCTTAGGATTTCTTATGGTGCTGGTTTGGTGGTCATAAATTCTCTTATTTTTTGTTTATTTGGGAACACTTTTATCTCTCCTTCTATTTTGAATAACAGGCTTGCTGGATAAAGGATTCTTGGCTGCATGTTTTTTCTGTTCATCACATTGAAGATTTCCTACCATTCCTTCCTAACCTGCCAAGTTTCATTAGATAGGTCTGTAACCACTCTGATAGATTTCCTTTTGTATGTTAGGGCCCTTTTATCCCTAGCTGCTTTCAGAATTCTCTCTTTATATTTTGCCAGTTTCACTATGATATGTCATGGTTAAGGTTGATTCAAATTACGTCCTAAGGGGGCTCTTTGTGCCTCTTGAATTTGAATATCTATTTCTTTCTCCAGATTTGGGAAATTCTCAGTTATAATTTGGTCTAGTACCCTTTCAGGACCTATCTTTCTTTCTTCCTCTTCAGAAATTCCTGTGATACCAATGTTGTTCCATTTGATTCTATCACTCAGTTCTGGAATTCTACTTTCTTGCTCCTGGATCAAGTTCTCTCTCTCTCTCTCTCTCTCTCTTTTTTTTTTCAGCTTCCTCTTTTGCTGTGTCTTCTAATTCACCTATTCTTCTCTCTACCTCTTCAATCCTTGAGATGGCCACCTCCATTTTATTATTCACCTCATTTATAGTCTTTTTTAACTCGTCACACCTATTTTGAAAGTGACTAGTCATTTTATCAGTAGCTTCTCTGATGCTTTTTTCAGGCCCAGCGATTAAGTTTATGACAATTGTTTTAAATTCTTGTTCAGTTATGTTGTTTAGATCTGTTTTGAGCAGTTCTGTGGCTATGACTTCTTCCTGGAGTTTTTTCAGGGGAGAGTTCTTTCATTTTGTCATTTTGGGTAGCTTTCTGTCTTTTGTCAGTTTTAAAAAAGCTAATTGTGCACTGTGCACCTGTTAGTATTGCTCTGTTAAAGGAGGCTTATTGACAGTCCAGGGCCTGTCATTTCAGGAAACCTTCTTTTAATGGTGTCTCTTAATTTCTCTTTTTATGGCTTTGATTATTTTATTTCCCTACTCAGCGATATTTGGGACTCTCTGTTATGCGTACTTTGGCTTGTTTCTTGGGGTAGCCCTGAAAAGGAAAACAGACAGACAAACACACAAGGAACAGAAGCATGCAAATACACAGACAAATCAAACAAACAAACAAATGAAATGAGGGAAAGGAAGAAAAGAAAAGGGAGAGGAAAGAGAAGAAAAGAAGAGAAGAAAAAAATAAAGGGGGGCAGATACAACAAAGGACAATGGACAGTCTAAATGTGTATAATCTGTCGAGGGGAGAGATAAGGATGAGATAAGGGAGAATATATCTGGATGGCAAGAGAGGAAAAAAAAGGGCAAATGGAAAAAGGAAAATAAAGAGTATAAATTAAAAAAATTAAAAAAGTAAAAAAGGTGATAATAATAAAAAATAAGTACAAAAAAAGCAGCAGCTCCCTGTCATGGATATACTTGGTTTGGTGTATGTAGGTCTCGGGGGCTGTTCCCGGAGGCCCTGCCGTGGTGTTTGCAGAGGGAAGAATGGGGTGCCCCAAGCTCCGCTGGAACTAAGCACTGCAGGCCACTCTTATGCGTCTGATCTCCTTGTGCTGCAGCTGAGCCAAGCTGTATTTTCCAGGGCTGCCTCGCTTCAAAATCCTAGTCCATGCACTTCTATGCTACCACAGATGCGATGTACTCACTTAGGTGGCTGGCTTCTTAGTCGGGATCTTATTGGGACAGAGAACAGTTTCTCTTGGCGTTGGCTGGGATTTGTGCTGCTGCTGTCTGAGGTGCAGTTCGCTGCCGGAAATGAGGAGCACGCCCCCGCTGCCACCACTGCTTACTCCCTGCTGGGATTGCGCCAGGGTGGGGGCTGTTTTTTCCTTTGTGCCACCCAGGTTAAAGATTCGCGCTGCCAAGCGGTTATATATGGAGTGAGAGTTTTTCTCTCTGTGAGGGGTTAAACATTCTTTACCTCTTCTCTAGAGACAGTACTATGAGCATTTTCAGTTTCTCTTTCTCTTCCTTTTGTCTCTCAGGAGCTCTGCGTGCTTTCCCTGTGTTGGGCTGGGGCTCCCACCTCCCCTGCCCTTCTCTGGCTGGCCTGCTTTCCAATCTCCCCAGTTTCCACTCACTCACTCAGGCATCTTTGAGGTTGTCTCCTTTTCGAGTCTATATTCTCTCCTTCCACTCTGCCAGATGGGAGTAATGTCTTTCTCACTTCGATAGATGGGGTGGACGAAGTTTACAGAGCTCCCTTCTTCTCCGCCATCTTGGTTCCTCAAAAATTATTATTTTGAAGGAGGAAAATCCTTAATAAAATAGACAAAGCTTTAAGATTAGATTAGTGAAAAAACAAAAACATTAGAAACATTTAAAAAAGGACATTTAAAAAGATTTTATTTATATTCCACTATATTTTACACCTGAAATTAATATTACACTGTGTAATATGTACTGTGTAACTATATTTCACTGTGTAAAATATAGTGATTCAACATTTATATACAACATCCTGTGTCCTCTTTAATCCTCATCACCTATTTAACCCATCCTCCCATCCACCTCCCCTATGGTAACCCTCAATTTGTTCTTTATAGTTAAGAGTCTGTTTCTTGGTTTGCCTATCTGTCTTCTTTGTCCTTTGCTCATTTATTTTGTTTCTTAAACTCCACATATGACTGAAATCATATGATATTTATCTTTCTCTGACTGAGTTACTTCACTTAGCATAATATCTCTAGTTTGATCTATGTTGATGCAAATGACAAGATTTTATTCTTTGTTATGCCTGAATAATATTCAATTGCATATACTTAGCACATCTTCCTCATCCATTTATCAGTCAATGGACACTTGGGTTGTTTCCTCAATTTGGCTATCGTAGATAACGCTGCTATAAACATTGGGATGTATATATCCCTTTGAATTAGTGTTTTTGTATTCTTTTGGTGAATACCTAGTAGTGCAATTGTTGAATATAGGGTAGTTTTATTTTTAACTTTTTGAGCAACCTCCATATTGTTTTCCAGAAGCACCAACAGCACAAGAAGTTTCTTTATTCTTCACATCCTTGCTGACACCTGTTGTTTCTTGTGTTGTTGATGTTAGCTATTTTGACAGGTGTGAGGTGATATCTCATTATAATATTGATTTGTATTTCCCTGATGATCAGTGATGTTCAACATTTTTTTTTCATATGTTTGTTGGCCATCTGTATGTCTTTTTTGGAAAAATTTTCATGTCTTCTGCCCATTTTTAATTGGATTATTTGACGTTTGGATGTTTAGTTTTATAAGTTCTTTGTATATTTTGGATACCAACCCTTTATCAGATATGTCATTTACAAATATCTTCTTCCATTTCAAGGTTTCCTTTTGGTTTTGTTGATTGTTTCATTCACTATCCAGAAGCTTTTTAATTTGATTTAAGTTTTAATAGTTTATTTTTGTTTTTGTTTCCCTTGCCTAAGAGACATATCTATATGCAAGTTCCCTGGGCTGATGTCAAAGAGGTTACTGACTCTGTTTTCTAGGATTTTATGTCTTACACTTAGGTCTTTAATCCATTTGAATCTATTTTTGTATTTGGTATAAAAAAGTGGTCAAGTTTTTTTTTTTGCAAATACTTCTTTACATGTTGCAAAAGTTTTCCCAACACCACTTGTTGAAGAGACTATTTTACCCATTGGATATTCTTTCCTACTTTGTTGAAAATTAATTGACCACTTGGTTGAGGGTTCATTTCTAGTTTTTCTAGTCTATGATCTGTGTATTTATTTTTGTGTCAGTACCATACTGTTTTGATCACTATGGCTTTGTAATGTAAGTTGAAGTCTGAAATTCTGATGCCTCTACCTCTGCTTTTCTTTTTTTAAGCTTACTTTCGCTTTTTTGCAGTATTTTGTGGTTCCATACAAATTATAAGATTGTTTGTTCTAGCTCTGTGAAAAATGCTGTTGGTATTTTGACTGCTATTGCATTAAATGTGTAGATTGCTTTGAGTAGTACGGAAATTTTAACAATATTTGTTCTTCAATCCATGAACATTGACTATTTCTCCATTTCTTTGTGTCATCTTCAACTTCTTTCTTTAGTGTTAGTCCATTTTCCTTTGTTCCCATGTGCTTTCTAAAAATATTCTTTGATTTCCTGGTTGACTCATTCACTGTTTAGTAGCATTTTATTTAGTCCCATGTATTTGTGGTGGTCTTTCCAAATGTTTTCTTGTGGTTGACTTCTAGTTTCATTGTGTTGTAACTAGAAAAGTTTCATGATGTGATTCCAATTTTTTAATTTTTGAGGCCTGTTTTGTAACCTAATATGTGATCTATTCTGGGGAATATTCTATGTGCACTTGATAAGAATGTGTATTCTGCTATTATAGGATGAAATGTTCTGAATATATCTGTTAGGTTCATCTGGTTTAGTGTGTCATTCAAAGCCATTATTTCCTTATTTATTTTCTCTTTAGATGATCTGTCCATTGATGTGACTGTTAAAGTCTTCTACTATTGTTGTGCTTTGTCAGCTAATTCCTTCATGTTTATTTATTGTTTATATATTATATTTGAGTGCTCCCATATTTATAATTGTTTTATCTTCTTGTTATATTATGCCCTTTATGATTATATAATACCCTTCTTTGTCTCTTTTTGCAGTCTTAATTTTAAAATCTAGTTTGTCTGATATTAGTATTGCTACTTTGGTTTTCTTTTGACATCCATTTGTGTGATAAATATTTCTCTACCCTCTGACTTTCAATATTCAAGTGTCTTTAGTTCTAAAATGAGTCTTGGTAGGTAGCATACAGATGGGTCTTGTTTTTTGTTTTGTTTTGTTTTAAAATTCATCCTAAAACCCTATGTCTTTTAATTGAAGCATTTAGTCCATTTACATTCAAAGTAATTATTAAATATGTATTTATTGCCATTTTATTACTTGCTTTGTCATGTTTCTGGAGATATTCTCTCATTCTTTTTTTTTTTGTCTTTGTCCCTTTTGGTCTCTTTTTTGCACTTAAAGAGTCCCCTTCAACATTTTTTGCTGGGATGTTTTAGTGGTTATGAACGCCTTTAATTTTTATTTGTCTGGGAAACTCTATCTCTCCTTCTATTCTGAATGATATCTTTGCTGGATGGAGTATTCTTGCCTGTAGATTTTCCCCATTTAGTACTTTGCAACTCCCTTCTTGCATGCCAAGTTTCTGTTGAGAAATCTCTAGCTAGCCTTATGGGTTTTCCCTTGTAAGTTAAGGACTTTTTAAAAATCTTGCTGATTTTAAGATTTTTCTTTATAACTATATTTTGCAAATTTAATTATAATTTGTCTTAGTGTTGGCCTGCTTTTATTGATTTTGATGGGAGTCCTCTGTACCTCCTGGATCTGGATGTTTGTTTCCTTTCCCAGATTAGACAGGAGTTTCTGCTATTATTTCTTAAAATTTTCTACCTCCTTTTTTCTCTGTTCTTCTTCTGGGAATCCTATAATGCAAATATTATTACATTTGATGGAGTCAACTGAGTTCTCTAAGTCTATCTTTCTGTTGTATAATTCTTCTTTCTCTCTTTTTTTTATCTAGAGAATTTTTCATTATTTTGTCTTTTAGGTCACTAATTCATTCTTCTACTCTGTCCATCCTGCTGTTCAGTGCATCAGGCCATCAGTTATGTCTCCTGCTCCTTTAAAAAAATATTTTAATGTTTATCTATTTTTGAGACAGAGAAAGACAGAATGCAAACAAAGAAGGGGCAGAGAGAGAGGGAGACACAGAATCCGAAATGGGTTTCAGGCTCTGAACTGTCTGCACAGAACCTGATGTGGGGCTCAAACTCATGAACCGCAAGATCATGACCTGAGCCGAAGTCGGACGCTTAACTGACTGACCCACCCAGGTGCTCCATGTCTCCTGCTTCTGAATGTAATGGCCTTATGAAGAAGGCACTCACAGTGCCAGGACCTGGTACTTCCAGGAATGTTTCTGTTATGTGGTGCATGTGTTCAGCTATTGTGCTTTGGCTGCTCTATCCTTCAGGCCTAACATCTTCAGGAGCTTTTCTTGCCTGCTATGGGCAGTGTTTGGTCCCTGGCCTATATGTAATGAATTTGGACTAGTGTGGTCTTGTCTGCTTGTGAAATGAGGCCTGACCCCACCTCCACCAGAACTGAGGACCTGCAGAACTCTCCAGGGTGGGAGATATGGTGTGGTTAGTTCATGACCATGGTTAGTTCAGTGGACTTGGCTGGTATAGAACCCCAAAGCACTGTGTGCTCCTAGAAAGAAGGCAAGCAAACACTCCAGGGCAAACAGCATGAAGACAGCAAGCTTGATTCAGTTCTAGTGTGGTGTTGTTGCCACAGAAGACCAGCCTATAGCCCTGTTATTTTGTCATGTTTCAGGCTTTAGGTCCTACTATTTGCAAGAACTCACAGAATTTAGCCCCCTATTCGGCTACCATCTTGAAAATCCTAAAAACAAATAGATCTTTAACTGTAGTGACTGTGTAGACTTTAAAAAAATATAAAATGATCTATGTCAGGAAATTAAAGACTTAGTGGAAATAGAGAATTTTCTAGAAAAATATATTTTTCCAAAACTTATTTAAGGAGATATAGAAAATAAATAGTCCTATATATTTAAAAAAATTGAATGAATAGTGAACACATACTTCCCTAAAACAGCAGTCCAAACTATTTCATGAGTCATTTCTAACAAATATTAAGGAACTAATAATACTTGTTTTATAGAATGTGTTCTAGGGAATTAAAAAAAAAGAAGGCAAATTCTCTAATTCCTTTTCTGAGGCTGGTAATATATTCTTGCAAAATTGGTCAAGGGCAATGATCAATTATGAATAATGAAATTATATGCAATTCTCACTCATCAACATAAAAGAGAGAATCCTAAATAAAATATTAGCACTCCAAATTGAAAAATGGTCAAATCATCTAACATTAGCGATTTAACATAATAAATCTGTTTTTGTAATTTTCCACTATTATATATATTTTTGCAAATAACATGAATGTCAGTATGGAAAACTCAAGAAACTCTACAGGTAAATTGTAGGAACTAATAAGAACATTTGGCAAAGTCGTTAGATACAGATTGATATACAGAAACCAGTAGCATTCTTAAACAGTAGTATCAAATAATTGACCAAGTAATTTTTTAAAAGATAAAGTTTACAATATTATCCTACACTGTGAAGTTATCAGTAGTACAGCAAAACAAAACAAAACAAAACATGACACTTTCAGAGAAAAAACTAGAAACTTTTACTCTAAGATATAACACAAGATATAAATAAATGTGGAAGACAATATTGCAATGGTTTTAATTCTCCCCAATTTATAAACTCAATGAAATTCCAAAAGAAATTTCACTCATCAACAATCACGTTCTCATACAATTTTTCATGGAATTTCATATGCTTATCATAAAATTCATGTGAAACAATAAATAACTAATAACAAATGGCTTGAAAAGCAGTAGAGTCAATGGTAAAAATGGAAGAAGAAGTATGGAAGCTGAAAAAGGAAGGGGAGGTACAAGAAGGATAAAGACAATTCGCAGCTATAATAATTAAAATGGATGATGATGTAAGGAGTGCCATCGGACTGACAAATAATGCTACAGAATAAAGAATCTAGAAACTGGTGCACAAATATCTGGTGACTTAAATGATAAGGATAGTATTATAAATTATTAGGGGAAGGATGGATTCTTTGATAAAAGGTACAGCTACAATTGACTATATAGAAAAAGATGAAATTAAATCCCTACTTTTTACTATACAGAAAAGCACATTCCTGGTAAATTAAAAACCATTCATGAGAAACAAACTATAAGCATTTTGGAAATAAACCCATGATATTTGTTATTTTTTGTACTTTTCTATATGCTTAAAATATTTCATAGTTAAAAATTATTTAAGAGAAAAGTAAGTGAGGGACATCTGTATGGCTTGGTTGGTTAAGCATCTTGGTTTTGGCTCAGGTTATGATCTCATGGTTCCTGGGTTTGAGCCCTGCATTGGGCTCTGTGCTGACAGTGCAGAGCCTGTTGGGTTTCTCTCTTTTTCTCTCTCTACTCCTCCCAACTTGTGCTCTCTCTTTCCCTCTCAAAAATAAACAAATAAACATTAAAAAAAGAAAAAAGTAAGTGAGCCATATATTTGGGTAATTATACTATTTGCAGGGGGGGGGCATTTTTGAAAATCTAAGTTGCAAAATATTTGTGATAACCATAAAATAGATAATGTCTCATTTCCCATGGTTAAAGTGGCACTGAAAGCCATAGACAAATATGTGAAGCTGCTAAAGAATATTGCTTGGCTTCACTGACTCTTTATAAAAATGAAGAAAATAAAATGTATTTTGTATGGTTGTGCCTTTTATGGTCATTCATGGCAAGGAGACAGAAACCCAACTCAAATTTGCCTCAGTAAAGTAGAAGTTTGGCTCAAGGGAGATCCAGGGGGGATAATAAGAAACAGGTGTGGTGCCAAGCACTAGGTTAAGGGCTTCACATCCATCCACCCATTTAATCCTCAAAGCAATCCTGGGAAGGTGGGTTCTCTTACTATTCTTACCTTGCAGATGAGCAAACATGCAGGGAAGTAAACAGAACACCAAGAGAAGCAACTTGTGTCTTCATGTTCATGGTCAAAAAGCACTTCACAAACAGAGATGTTTAATACGGATTTCTAGCATGTTTGCTCAGAAGTGTGCAGGACGAACTCTTATTCCACATTTACTATGATATCCTCAAGGCCTGAATGGCTCATTAACACTTTGGAATGTTTGGGGAAATCCAAAGAAGGGCTGCAATCTTAATCTAGCAAGATATAGGTGGAAATAGGGATTGCATATATGGAAGGAGGAACCCAGGGGGAAAGGACCACGAGTCTCTGGTTACACTGAACACTTGGGAACCTACTCTGCCATTAGGGAGGCCTCTGTGAATTTTTGAACAGGGGCTGATGCAGCAAAAACAGTGTTATGGGCATTTCGAGTGCTGTGTGCCAGAGATGGAAAGTTAAGAATAACTGAAGTTCTGGGTTACTGAGAGAATGATGTCATTGGAAAGGAAAGGAAAGTTACAACAGGTTTTAGCGGGGGGGGGGGGGGGGGAAGCAGAATTCGATTTTAGATCCGTTGAATTTGAGATGATGGATTAGAAACTGTATCAGTTAGGATTCTTAGTAGGAAGCAACAAAGACCCATGGCAATTTAAGCAGCAGAGGAACTTTGTAAAGGAGCTTGGGTAGTTTGCAGTCTTCAGGCTCAAAGCTACCCACCCTGGAACAAAGCCCTGTTTAAACTATGAGGTTTAAAGGCACTGCCTCTGAGCCTTGGACACTGCCACATGCACTGTAGACTTCCAGATGCTGGGTTCTGCTTCCCTTAGCCTCTCGGCCACTGCTTCAATTAGCAGTGCTGCCATGCTGTTCAGCCCCTGCTTCCCTATGTCACAAGCACCTGATTCAAAGGATAGGTGTAGCTGATGGGCACAGACCTCAGTCATGGCTGGCTGCAAGTTTGGTTGGGAGAGTAGTGTCTGTATTTTTCATTTTTCCAGTGGGATGCAGCCTCTGTCTCCCACCAAACCTCATTAGCTCTTGGAAGTCTCCCAAAGTAAGAAAGGGGGTCATATGCCAGGTAGCATAAAGAGCATTCAAGTACAAGTCCTGATTAGAGGCTTAGAAAGTTTGGATTGGAGCTCAGGGCAAAGTTGCTCTGGAAAGGGATGTTTCCTAAAATAGGGGTTCTGGAGCATGATGGGGAGAGAGAATGGTTGAGAACTGAAATCTGGAGAAAATGGTACTTAAGTGGCTAGAAGAGTGAAAGAAAGGACATCAGACAAGTTAGGGAAGAGAAAGTGTCTGCACAGTGGCATGGTCTAAGTGTGGGAGAAGGTCATAAGCACTGGGAAAATATCAATGTCTTTGGAATTAAGAGTTCAACATTGGCTATCTTAGGCATTCAAAATAGTTGCAGGGAAGTAGCAAGTCAGTGGTAAAGAAGGGAGGAGGTGTGGTCAACTCATTTATAAGCATTGTAGAGAACATAAACAATACAATAGCAAGCCGTGTAATTTGTGCTGTAAAATTATTTACATGTTCCATTACTGGTCCCTTATGGAAATCCTAGCTCTAGAGTGCTGTTTAGTAATTAGCTTTATGCGTTTTCCTAAATACTTAATGTTTTTTGGCCAGGGCCTGGCCAGCAAGGGGCAAGCTTTATCAATATTTGAAATCTCTGGTTAAGTATAGAAGTTCTGCATTAGCTTCTGCTGATGTCTGCTTAACAGCAAATCACAATCATGGCACATTGGAGATTGGTTTATAGGCAAGACACCTGATGAACTCTATAGTATCCACGAACTAGTTCAAGAAACTAGTTTTCCTGAGTTCTGGTTGAGTAAGAGATTATGTTTGAATTATTTTGAAGGAGATAATTAGTTATGTTGTCTGAAATGGGCCAGTAAAGGGGTGAGGTCTTGGGAACAGATTTAAATTTCCAGATTTCTGTTCCATAGGAGTATAGGTCGAGGTTTGGTTAGGGCAAGAAGGCCAGAGTGTGGCAGAAAGTGTTTAGGGCAGGTGTGGTCATTTCCCAGTTGGGAACAAATTTTTCCATTCTCTGCAGTTTAATGCAGACTACAGCAGCATCAAAATGTATTCAGAGGAGACTACTGCTCCCATATCAGGATAGCTCCCCCAGATGGATAAAATGACAGTTGGTGTCTGTTAAGAGGGTCTCAAACAGGGTCTTGTGTAAATTCTAAGTTTTCAGAAATGTTAAAAGGAAGTGATGTGGTGGAAGCAGCGTTGTGAGAGCAGCTGGGAGAGACACAAGGGGTGAGGTTGGGAGGCTCTATCCGGCAGAGACCTAAGTAACTGGTGGAGCCACCTTGAAGCCTTAGTTATTAAAGTTTTGGGAAGCACCTTTCCTGATAAACACTAACGAATCCTGTATTGTTATGAATAGCTGTTAATGGCTACCTGATCCCCCCCCAGGTGAGTTTCAGCTCAGGTCATGATCTCACAATTCCAACTTCAAGCCTCACTTCAATCTCTATGCTGACAGAGTAGAGCCTGCTTGGGATTCTCTCTCCCTCTCTCTCTCTCTCTCTCTCTCTCTCTCTCTCTCTCTCTCAGAATAAATAAATAAATAAATTGATTAATTAAAAAATTCTAAACTCTAACCCTATCTTTGTTTCATATGGATCTTGTGGGTTTCCAGTAACACCATTACATATCTTATCACACCAGGGGGCACTTTATTAACTGGGAAGGACCATATAAATATTAGTTATTTATGTGTATAGTATAAAAGGATGTCAAAATAGAACGGTATCAATTGCTGAGATTCCACAAATTTAGATGCCAACCAAGCATACATTTTGGAGGCATGAGAAAATCCATGGGAGTTTGGCCAAGGAGATTTCTGGAAATCAGCTTGTCACTATCCACCCATCACTCATGTTCCAGCCAAGTCCTGGAAGTTAAGAATTTAGAAAAAGGAGTTATAAATAAGCAAGCAGCATTTTACTTCCCCGAAGCTACACAAAAGGGTCTTCAAGAGGAGGCAGGAGTAGCTGACCTTTGTCTCCTGGAATATGTAGGACCCAGAGTTGAAGGTGAAATGTGTCCTGGACTCCACCTGCCTGGTTAGGGAGTGAAGCAAGATGACTCATTTGGATATGAATATCACTCACAAAGATGCTGGGCCAAAACTGCGTGCTTTCCCTGGAAAGTAATAGTGCCTGGTGCCAGATTAGAGGTAGTTCTGAGATTCCAACCAAGAACTACCCGTGGGGGTTAGGGTGACCCTAAAAAGAGGTTAAGTTAGCAGATACTAAAGCTGGGTGAATGATCACAAGTTGCTAGGCAGTGCCTAATACAGGAGGTTAAAGTTGGAGGATTTCCCTGGGGGTGCTCATTCCCTCTACCTTAGTCAAGTAAGACCTCTCTTATTCCTTGATTCTCCTCCCTACCCATCCCTTCTTACATCCTTGACCCGGGGGAACAAGTCTGGTGAACGGGGGGGGGGGGCAGGGTGCAGAAGAATTTGGTTGACAGACAAAGAAGGTGACTATGCCTGCCCTTCCTTACTCATGTCTCTTTGAAGCAAGACAGAGTTGGAGGGAGGGAGAGAATAGAGTACAGTGTTGTGTGATTTGACACTGATCAAGTTATTTAAATTACTGAAATGAGACTGTCCTTGTAACCAAAATTCTGTTGTTGTCTGAGAGGGCCTGGAGAAATGATGAGTCCTGCAGGAGAATCCATCTAGGGCCCAAGACTGCACCAGCCCACAGCTGGATTGGAGCTGTCTTTGAAAGAATAGTTGGAGGGAAGAATAAAGTTTTCTGATTGAACCCTGGAAGTGCCACACTAGTTCAAGAAATGGCTTCACAAGACTCCTTGAGGACACAAACATGTCAGATTCATCTTTCTCCCTGGAGTGCTAACAATGTATATTTCTTGAGTGGTAATTCTCCTCCTTGAAACCTGGTTTTGTCTAAAGCTGAGGTTCTCACACTTGTAGAGTACATGTCAGAACTGCCTGTGGGGCTTGGTAAAACACGGAGTGCTGTGTTCCCATGCCCAGAGCTGATGAGTCCATAGGTCTGTTGAGGTTTGGGGGAGGCAGCCTTGTCCTGTGGATGAGTTCCTAGGTGATACCCATGCTGCTGGTCAGAGGACCTCACTTTGAAAGCACCAGCCTAAAAAAGAAATGGTTAAGGAAGGGCGGGGTTGCTTGTCGCCTTCTTTCGTCATTCATTTGTTCATGAATTCAACACATATAAGGACCTATTGTGTGCTTTGTGTAGTTGCTGGTTGGGCCTGGGAGTACTAATTTCCCTAGTGAAGCCATAGCATTTCCACAGGCTGGGAGAATGAACAAGCTGAGATCAGAGAAGCACTCCTTTCTCACATCAATCTCATGTGATGGTTTTGGTTTCCTTGTTTGGCCTACTTCTAGTTGGAACTGAACCCCTGCTTCATATTTAATAGAGGCTTTTGTTCTCCCTTCACACAATATATTGATTCTTATAATTGGACCTTTTTGCTTTTCCCAAACTACATTACCCACATTAACAGCTAGCTTAAAATGCCATTATAAAACCATACCGGTCTTAGTGGAAGAGAAAAAAGGAAATGAACTTCTCAGAGCTCCATCTCTTCCAGTAAGGCATTCCATGGATGGGAAAATCTGGCAGCATTTGCTTTTCTAACTCTCACTGGCTGCAATCCCCCAGAGCTTTCTAGTTTTCAGGCCAACTGCTTAGTCAGCTCTGCCCTGCAGACCAGGCATGCTGGAATGTGATGACGGTGGGGGTCCCCTATTTTCTTATTCTACTCTTCCTTGATGAGATCTCTGTGCTATAAGTTTGTGAATATATACATTTGTGTACCATCCTGGACCTTGGCCTGTTGGACTGGAAAAGTAAGAAGGCTATGATTTCTACAAACTTGTAGAAATTCCCAGGTTGGCCACTCTGATCTTGTTGAAGTGACTCTCTCTTTATTTAATATCCCTGGGCTAACCTGGTCAAGGGCATATTTGCTCATTCCAGTGCCCCCAAGGTGTGATTTTGACATTTTCATTAGTATCAGAGAGATTTAAAATACATGTAACTACTCTGATTTGAGGGCTTTCTCTCCTATTTTTTACTACTTACAGGTATGTTCCATGAGAAGAGAGAAGAAAACATCAAAGACAAGAGAAGTTCTGCAGGACAATGCCTCACAAGTCTAGTCTGGCTGACAGAATGCTTGCTCTTGAGGTACCGATACAGTGCTAGACACAGTAAAGGCCTTAAGGTGTGCTTTGGTTGAACTCAACTCAGCTCATGTTTACTGAAGGCCTGCTCTGGTGAACTATCATGGCACACCCTGATAGAGCCACAAGACAGGGATTCAATGATGAAAAAGCCATAACTTTTGCCCTTAAGTTCTCAAGAAAGTTGAGGATAGTTAATTTTATGTGTCAGTTTGGCTGGGCCATGGGGCTCAGATACACAGAAAATGTTATCCTTCATGTTTCTGTGAAGGTGTTTTTGGATGAGATTAACATTTAAATTGGTGGACTCTGAAAAAAGCAGATTGCCCTCCAAAATGTGGGCTTCATCAAATTAGCTGAGGTTCTGAATACTTCAAAAGACTGACCTTCTTCCAGTAAGAAGGGGTTCTGCAGCAGATGGTGTGTGGACTTGAACTGTAGCAGTGGTTTTTTCCTGGGTCTTTAGCATGCTGACCTACCTTGCAGATTCTGGACTTGTTAGCCCCCATAACCACATGAGCCGATTCTTTCAAATACATCTCTTTTCTATACATATTCATCCTATCTGTTTTGTGTCTCTGGAAAACCCTTAACTAATACAGACGTTAAGATACAGATTTGTGCAAACACATGAAGTAGACTGCATCATTGGGTATATAGTGGAGGGATGGTTATGGGGGTTTATTGAGAAAAGCCATAACATGTGGGTAGAAGTTCTACCCATGATGTGAGTGGAGAGAACCCCTGGCAGAGACATGAGCAAAGTACAAGATCTCTTCAGGGAATAGCAGAGCTGTTGCCTGGAAGACTGGCCATGAAGGAGGGCAGTGGAAGATGTAGATGCAAATGTAACTGAGGCAAATGGTGGAGGACAAGTAAGGAGTTTAATTTTATTCTGTAAGTAATAAGTATGGAAAGGAAAAAAAGAGAGAGGATAGATTTCTATTTGGGAAGAGCATTCTGGCAGCATCTGGTGTAATTTATATTAAATGGTAGGAAAGGAAAGTTGAAGAAGAATTAGAAACTGAGGGAACAGACATAATCTAGTTACCTAAGAAATCAGGAAAAAAGAAAGCAGGAAGGCCAGATCATGTGGGACTATATTCCTGAGAAAGAAAGGGGGACCTAGAAATACATGAAGGAGAGAGGAGAGAGAAAGGAATGGCAGAAATGAAGGCACACAGGTTGAGAAGGTCTTTAGGAGATTTCAAGGAAGTTTTGTGTTTCAGGAGTCAAAGAGCATTTCATAATTTTGATGTAGTAGCAGAGTTGCTATTACAGTTTCATAGTCTCTCTGATGAAGTTATCCTGAGCAATTTTTCCAGGAATAGAATCTAACTGCCCAGATACACCTCAGCAATGTTGATGCTACGCATTTGTGTGTGTGTGTGTGTGTGTGTGTGTGTGTGTGTGTGTTCTGTGTCCCCAGGAGAGCCAACAGGCACTGTGGAATGGACATTTATGACCTTATAGTTCTTCCATAGCCGTTTCTACTATCAACTATTAGTAGAAATTGTCAGAATGAAGATATAGTTCTTGGTATGCAGCAGGTCTCTAGTAAGTATCTGGTGAGCAAATAAACATGTGTGAATGGCTTGCAAGACCAATCAGAGAATTCAGAAGCAAACTGAGTACTATATTTTCAAATGATGAAAGCTAAGGGCATACATATTTCATTTGTATGTACATACACATGCGCACACACACGCACACTGATTTGGTGTCTGCTATTTTGAATGTCCAGGATGGCACGACTACCAGATCTTTGACACCAGCTCTTGTTCTTTAGAGAGAGATTGAGAACATGTTTCAGCAACACAGAAAGAATGAAGCTTACTGTTGTTCAAACCAGAGATTTTCCATCTTGGATACACACTGGGATCATCTCAGGAGCCTTAAAAAATACTGATGCCTAGATTCTGATTTATTTGAGTAACATACGGGCTGAGAGTTAGGGTTTTTAAAAGCTCCCTACATGAATCTAATGTGCAGCTCAAGTTGAGAACCATCACTTATACCTCTGCTGTCCAGTTTGTTAGCCACTAGTCTTATGTGGCTATTAAACACTCATGGACATTTGGTATGTGGCTAATTAGAATTGAGAGTGAAAAATACACAGCAAATTTGGAAGGTTTTGAAGACAGGATGAAAATAAGATTGGAAAATAATAGCTCAATAATTTTTATGTTGACTGTGGTAGGCAGAATAATGTTCCCTACCTGCACCCCTCCCCCAAAGTGTCCAAGTCCTAATCCCCAGAACCTGTGAGTGAATATGTTATGTTACAGGACAAGGCGATTAAAGTTGCTGATGGAATTAAGGCTGATAATGAGCTGACCTTAAATAAAGAGATAATTCTGAATTATTCAGGTGACCCCAAAGTAATCACAAGGTTCCTTAAGTGTGAAAGAAGGAAGCAGAAGGGTCAGTGTCAGAAAGACTTAACCAGCCATTGCTTTGAAAATAAAAGAGGAGCCACTAGCCAAAGAATGTGAGCAGCTTCTATAAGATCCAAAAGGCAAGGAAAATAGATCCCTCCCCAGAGCCTCCAGAAAGAAACACAGTCCTGTCAACAACTTAATTTTAGCCCAGTGAGACCCATTTCAGATTTCAGATCTCACATAATAAATCTGTTTAATTTGTTTTAATCCACTAAGTTTTTGATAATTTATTTTGGCTGCAGCAGAAAACAAATCTTACTGCCTTATGTATTGAAATAGTAATCTTTCACATTGGGTTGAATAAGATATATTAATAAAAGAATTTTCACCTGTCTCTTTTTACTTGTTTTTAATGTGGCTACTAGTAAACATACAATTACCTGTGTGGCCTACATTACACTTTTACTGGAAAGTGCTTCTCTAGACCCTCTCAACCTTTGGGTGATATGGGAGATCTACCTCCAGTAGATATGACATTAGTCAACATGGGAAGAGCAGCCACCTCTATGAAGATTTCTGGGCTAACTAAAAATAGTTTGTCTTTTCAGCACCTTCTAGCTTGCTGGTCAGAGGAGAAGAAATTGTGTCACATGCCTGGACTGTCTGATGAATAACTGGCCAGAGGTCATTTTGAGTGACAACTTCCCACATTTGTAGAAACTATAAAACTGGTCCAATCAAATAAATTGATAGAGTTTTTTTGAGAGAAGTGAGCAGAGCCCAGTATGCCTATTCATCATCACAATATGGTTTTCTGAGTTCCCTCAACAACTATGCAGCTGTGGTAAGAAGGTGGTATGCCCTAGATCTGCCAAGCCACCAAGATCGTCACAGGCCAGATTTTTGAGTGACAAGTTTGCTCTTTGTTACAAGTGTCTTTTTGTTTGCAGATAATAACTTTCATGCTTAGGTGGTTAAGGTGGTTGCTTTTAGCAAATCTGTAAGAGGAAAAATCAACTTACAGTGTCTGGAGGGGAAAGAATAGGAATAAAAGAGTAAAATTGAGGGCTAATTACCCTTTCTTGGCAAGAGAAAAGCAAAAGAGGTAAAATAGAGACTTCTTGAGGGGCCACAACAGGACAGGAATCACCAGTCTTTACTGCATTAGGGTATATGGGCCATTTCTTACCTGCAAGCATACCAGTGAATACTTTGAAAGAAAAATGGGAGAAGCTGACGCTCTAAAGAAAAGAGCCTCAAAATATAGCTGTCTGTTTCTTTGGCCATGAAATCATGCTGTTTTCCAAAGCCATAAAACCTAGGGTATTGCAGAGAAATAGTGAACTTTCAAGATTAATGTTAATGATTCTGTATTTGAAGTATAGGGAGTATTTGGAGAGTCTGATAACATTTGGAGCTGGTTTTTTTTTTTTTTTTTTAGTCAAAGGACTTTTGTTCAACAACTAAAAATGCCTAAAACAATTCCTAACAGTATGCAGGTTTCATAGGATAAAGTGAACACCAATGTGTGTATGAGGAGCTTGGGTGGTAGGCACCGAGTCTTTAAAGTTCAGCACTTGTGGGGCACTTAAAATGACTGCTGGGACACTTCATTTAGACGGAATATAGGGAAAAGAGAAACCTATTTCCAATTTGAGCATTTCCCCCCTTGAACTCTGATCATGCTGTGTGAAACAATGAGGTGGGATGAGAGTGTTTCTGTATTTTCTTCTTGGCCTCATGTCAGTATCTAGCACACTTAGTGCTACTTTATATTTTTGGCCAACCCCTATAACCCGCTCATGACAAATTTTTGAACTGCCTCAAGCACCAGCAGTGACACACTTGTTCTCCATGGGTAATAAAAGCAAGGCAGTTTCTGGTACTATCTTCTTAGGAGCTCTTTTACTGACCAGTCACCATATCAGTTTCAGGAAATATTACAGCTATAAAGACACTTTCTCCATGTGGTTAAGGTTTTCTGCAAAAATTGAGCTTATTCATTCCTAGAGACTTCTGCCCACATTTCTCCTTATTCATTTTGTATAAAATCACAGCAATGGAACAATGAAGCTGTCCTCTGTGCTTTAATTTCCCAACCTTCAAGATCCCATCCAATCCTGAAGACCCTTCAAAGTCACATGGTGAGGTTGAGTGCTTTACACCTTTTTATAAAATTATGTACTATTTATATATTTTCCCATCCTTATAGGTAATGGGTTGTTGCTTCTCATGAAGCCCATCTTTCTAAGGTCAGCTTCCTAATGGAATCAAGCCATAGGATTTTTCTTTTGCCCTTCTCCACTCTTCTGGGAGGATCTCTTTCATTTTATAACTCACCTTTCCTAACTCTCTTTGGTCCTTTCAAGGAAACATTTCTTTCCTTTTCAATTCATAGATTCATAGAAGGCAGCAGGAGTCCTACCAAATCACTGAGTTATTCCTTCATCTCAAACATTAGTCATTTCTCTACCACCAGTTTAGGTGAATGTGCTTCACTAAAAAGAGAGAAATAATTCTTCATATTTCTTTTCGCTGGTTATCCTTCAACCTTTTGCATGTCTTATTGCCAAGAAACTGGATAGATTTTAATTTTCTTGAGTTGTTCACTTCCTCCGACAATTTATTAACTTCTTACATGTATAGACTTAAGGGTCAGAGGTTGAGGCAAAGAAATCTCCAGTCAAACCGTGTGATTTCACTGAATTTCACATGGACTTTATCTGTCCTCCTGCTTCTGTCCTTGATTTCCTTTGGTCATTTTCAACAGAGCAGGAGGAGTAATTCTGTTACAATTGAAGTCAGGTCATAGACTTCTCTCTGCAAAACCCTGTAACAGCTTTGCTGTAGGGAATGTTTGTGTCCCCCAAAATTCATTTGTTGAAATCCTAACACCCAATGGATGGTTCTAGGAAGTGAGGCCTTTGGGAGATGATTAGGTGATAAAGGCAGAACTTCATGATGTAACTAGTGCCCCTTTGGCCATGTGAGAATACAATAAGAAGTTTGTAACCTGGAAGAGGGTCTTCACTGGATCACACTGCCACTCTGATCTTGGGCATCCAGCCTCTAGGGCTGTAAGAAACTTGTTATTTATCAGTTATGTGATTTATGGTATTTTGTTACAGCAGCCCAAACACTAAGATAAGGCTCTGACCTTAGAGTAAAAGAAAGTTCTTTATCAGGTCCGAAGTCACCTTTTTTGACCTCAATTATCAGACTCTCCTGCTCACTCACTGTACTCCAGGCCCCTGGTTCCCTTGTTCTTTGTGATAGACACCCTCCTCCCACAGTACTTTGCTTTTGCTGTTCCCTCTGCATGAAAAGCATTTACTCAAGAGATGTGCTTGACTCATACACTTCCTCATGCATTTACTCAAATGTTACCTCTTCACTAAGGCCTCCCTTGGCTATTCCACCAAAAATTATAATAACCCTCCACCACTGGGTTCTGACCCTTTCTCTTCCCCTTCTCTGCTTTATCTTTTTTATTTTGTTGATTGTTTGAAATCAGGAAGCATGATGCCTCTAGTTTTGTTTTTTCTTGAAATTATTTTGCCTATTTGGGGTCTTTTGTAATTTCATATGAATTTTAAGATTGTATTTTCTCTTTCTGTGATAGGGATTACACTGAATTTATAGATGGTTTGGGGTAGTATGGACATTTTAACTATGTTAACTCTTCTGATACATAATTAAAATATCATGAGATATTTTTCTATTTATTTGTGTTGTCTTCAATTTCTATCGTCAAGGTTTATAGTCTTCAGTGTATAAATCTTTCATTTCCTTGGTTAAATTTATTCCTAAGTATTTTACTGTTTTTGATGCTACTGTAAATGAGATTTCCTTCTTTTTTTTAGATGGTTCATTGTTATGTTAGTATGTAGAAATGCAACTGATTTTTGTATGTTGAATTGTAACCTGCAGGTTTACCAAATTTATTTATTGTGCTAACAGTTTGTGTGTATGCGTGTGTGTGTGTGTGTGTGTGTGTGTGTGTGTAGCCTTTAAGATTCACTATCTGCAAGATCATGTCATCTGCAAACAGAAACAATTTTACTTTTTTTCTAATTTGAATATCTTTATATCTTTTTCTTGCCAAATTGCTCTGACGAGGATTTCCAGTACTATGTTGAATACAAGTGGTGATAGGGGGCACTTTTGTCTTGTTCCTGATCTAGGAGAGAAAGCTTTCAACCTTCCACCAGCATGATGCACTGCCTTGTCATATACTGACTTTATTATGTTGAGGTATGTTCCTTCTACGCATGCTTTTTGTTGAGAGTTTTTATCATGAAAGGATGTTAAATTTTGTCAAATGCTTTTTCAGCATGAGATGTACTAATGTGATGTATAACATTTATTAATTTGTGTATGTTAAATTACCATTGCATCTTGAGCATAAATTCCAGTTGATTATGATGTATAGTCATTTTAATGGGCAGTTGAGTTAAATTTGCTAGTATTTTGGATAGGATTTTTGCAAGGATATTGGACTGCAGTTTTCCTTCTGTGTAGTATCCTTATCTGAATTCGGTATCAGGGTAATGCTAGTCTTGTCAAATGAATTTGGGAGTTCTCCTCTTCAATTTTTAGAAGGTTTTGGAAATAATAGGTGTTAATTATTCTTTAAATGTTTTGTACAACTCACTAGCAAATCCATCTTTTTCTGATATTTTCTTTGGAAGGTTTTGATTGCTGATTCAATCTCCTTATTGATTATTGGTCTGTTCAGATTTTTTATTACTCCATGATTCAGTCTTAGAAGGTTGTATGTTTCTAGGAATTTATTCATTTCTTCTAGGTTGCTCAATTTGTTGGCATATAATTGCCTCTAGTAGTCTTTTATAATCCTTTTTTGTTTCTGTGGTTATCATTTTTAATATCTTTTTTCTTTATAATTTATTTATTTGAGTCCTCTTTCTTTTTTTTTGGTAAGTCTAGCCAGGATTTGTCAATTTTTCTTTTCAAAAACCACCTTTTAGTTTTGTGGATCTTTTATGTTCTTTTTCTAATCTCTATTTAATTTACTTCTGTTCTGATCTTTGTTATCTCCATCCTTCTGCTAACTTTGGACTTAATTTGTTCTTTCTCTAGTGCTTTGAGGTATAAAATTAGATTGTTTACTTGAAATCTTTCTTTTTCCTTAATATAAACATTTATCACTATAAACTTCCCTATTAGAACTGTTTTTGCTGCAATCCATAAGTTTTGGTATTGACATTCACACACAACTCTTTTTATATTCATATTTTAAATTTTTTCTTGGATAAGTATCTAGAAGTAGAATTGTTGGTTGATATGATAAGCATTAAGAGAAAATTCCAGATAATCTATATTTTTTTCCCTAGAAACTTTATAGTTTTAACTTTTGCATTTAGGTCTATCACCCATTCCAAATTAATTTTGTATATGTTGTGAGGTATGAGTCAAGATTCAGTTTTTCCCCCATGTGAATATTCAGTGGTTCCCGCACCATTTGTTGTAAACATTTTCTTTTTTCATTGAAACGCTTTAGTACCTTGGTCAAAAATCAATTTATATTATATATGTGAGTCTATGTCTGGATTCCCATACTTCATTCCATTTATGCATATGATTATCTTCACACTATTATCTTGCTTGCTGTAGTTATAGTAATCTTTAAAACCCAGGGCACCTGGGTGGCTCAGTCAGTTAAGTGTTCAACTCAGGATTTCAGCTCTGGTCATGATCTTGCAGTTTGTGAGTTCCAGCTCTACATCAGGCTCTGCACTGACGATGTGAAGCCTGCTTGGGATTCTGTCTCTCTCACCCTCTCTCTCTGCCCATCCCTCACTCTTGCTCTCTCTCTCAAAATAAATCAATAAAACTTAAAAAAATAAAAGAAAAATATCCAGTTACATAGATGTATATTTTAAATTTATTCTTCTCTTTCAAGGTTGTTTTGCATATTTTAGGTCTTTTGCATTGTCATTTAAAATTTTGTCATTTAAAATTTTGAATCAGCTTTTCAATTTCTACAATAATGGCTGCTGGTATTTTTATTATGATTGGTTTGAATCTATAGATAATTAATATTTCACAACACTTAGAACTCAAAAAACATGGACATTGTATATCTATCTATTATTTGGGTCTTAAAATTTTTCTCAAAAATGTCTTACAGTTTTCATTGTTGAAGTCTTGCACCATTTTATTAAATTTTTATTTACTTTATGCTTTAAATGTGATTATAAATAAAATTCTAAAATACGTGATTTTCTAATTTCTTGCTTCTAGTCTGCAGTAACCTTGTATCCCATGACTTGTTAAATTTACTTATTGGATCTAGTAGTTTTTATGCTGCTAACTTGGGCAGAAGTTTTATTTATTTTGTAGGTAGAAATCATGTAAATTATGAATAAAGACATTTTCACTTCTTTTTTCTTAATCTCTATGCCTATTACTATTATTATTTCTTTTTTTTAATGTTTTATTTAATTTTGATACAGAGAGAGACAGAGCATGAAAGGGGGAGGGACAGAGAGAGAAGGAGACACAGAATCTGAAACAGGCTCCAGGCTCTGAGCTAGCTGTCAGCACAGAGCCTGACGCAGGGCTCGAACCCACGAACGTGAGATCTGACCTGAGTCGAAGCCAGAGGCTTAACCGACTGAGCCACCCAGGCGCCCCACTATTATTATTTCTTATTTCTCTGATTAGGAGCTCCATTTACAATGTTGAGTAGAAGTAGTGAGAATGTGGTGTTAAGTGTCTGACTCTTGATTTTGTTTCTATTTATTTTTATTACTATACAGTTTTTTAAATTTATAGTTTATTATCAAGTTGGTTTCCATATAACACCCAGTGCTTTTCCCCACAAGTGCCCTTCTACATGACCATTACCCTCTTTCCTTTTCCCCCCTCCCCGTTCAGCCCTCAGTTTGTTTTCAGTATTCAAGAGTCTCTCATTATTTGCCTCCCTCCCTCTCCCTAACTCTTTTTCCCCCTTCCCCTCTCCATGGTCCTCTGTTAATTTTCTCCTGTTAGATCTATGAGTGAAAACATATGGTATCTGTCCTTTTCTGCCTGACTTATTTCACTTAGCATGATACCCTCAAGGTCCATCCATGTTGCTACGAATGGCCAGATTTCATTCTTTCTCATTGCTATGTAGTATTTCATTGTATATATCAACCACATCTTCTTGATCCATTCATCAGTTGGTAGACATTTAGGCTCTTTCCATGATTTGGCTATTGTTGAAAGTGCCGCTATGAACATTGGGGTATATGTGCTCCTATGCATCAGCACTTCTGTATCCCTTGGGTATATCCCTAGCAGTGCTATTGCTGGGTCATAGGGGAGTTCTACTGATAGTTTTTTGAAGAACCTCCACACTGTTTTCCAGAGTGGCTGCACCAGTTTACACTTCCACCGACAGTGTAGGAGGATGTAGGAGGATGCCTGTTTCTCCATATCCTTGCCAGCATTCATAGTTTCTTGATTTGTTAATTTTAGCCACTCTGACCAGCATGAGGTGGTATCTCAGTGTGGTTTTGATTTGTATTTTCCTGATGATGAGTGACGCTGAGCATCATTTCCTGTGTCTGTTGGCCAACTGGATATCCTCTTTGGAGAAGTGTCTATTTATGTCTTCTGCCCATTTCTTCACTGGATTATTTTTCTTTCAGGTGTTTTTCTGGTGTGGAATCTGATGAGTTTCTTGTAGATTTTGAATACTAGCCCTTTATCCAATATCCAATATCTTTTCCCATTATGTAGGTTGCCTATTAGTTTTCTTGATTGTTTTTTGGGCAATGCAGAAGCTTTTTATCTTGATGAGGTCCCAATAGTTCATTTTTTCTCTTGATTCCCTTGTCTTTGGGGATGTGTTGAGTAGGAAATTGCTGTGGTTGAGGTCAAGGAGGCTGTTTCCTGCTTTCTCCTCTAGGATTTTTATGGCTTCCTGTCTCACATTCAGGTCTTTCATCCATTTTGAGTTTATGTTTATGTATGGTATAAGAAAGTGTCTAATTTCATTTTTCTGCATGTTGCTGTCCAGTTCTCCCAACACCACCTGTTAAAGAAGCTGGGGTTTTTTTTTTCCATTGGATACTCTTTCCTGCTTTGTCAAAGATTAATTGGTGAAACATTTGTGGGTTCAGTTCTGGGTTCTCTATTCTATTCCATTGGCCTATGTGTCTGTTTTTGTGCCAATACCATACTGTCTTGATGATGACAGCTCTGTAGTAGAGGCTAATGTCTGGGATTGTGATGCCTCCAATTTTGGTTTTCTTCTTCAATGTTACTTTGGCTCTTCAGGTATATTTGTGGTTCCATACGAATTTTAGGATAGTTTGTTCCAGCTTTGAGAAGAATGTTGAAGCAATTTTGATTGGGATTGCATTGAATGTGTAGATTGCTTTGGGTAATAATGACATTTTAATGATGTTTATTCTTCTGATCCAAGAGCATGGGATGTTTTTCCATTTCTTTTTGTCTTCTTCAGTTTCTTTCATAAGTTTTCTATAGTTTTCATCGTACAGGTCTTTTACATCTTTGGTTAGCTATTTTGTAAATTTTCGTGCAATTGTGAATGGGATCGGTTCATTGATTTCTCTTTCTGTTGTTTCATTATTGGTGTATAAAAATGCAACCGATTTCTGTACATTGGGTTTGTACCCTGTAACTTTGCTGAATTCATGGATAAGTTCTAGTAGGTTTCTGGTGGAGTCGATTGGGTTTTTCATGTAGAGTATCATGTCATCTGCGAAAAGGGAAAGTTTGAATTCATCTTTGCCAATTCTGATGCCTTTGATTTTCTTTTGTTGTCTGATTGCTGATGCTAGTACTTCCAACACTATGTTAAACAACAGTGGTGAGAGTGGACATCCCTGTCATGTTCCTAATCTCAGGGGGAAAGCTCTCAGTTTTTCCCCATTGAGGATGATATTAGCTGTGGGATTTTCATAAATGGCTTTTATGATGTTGAAGTAAGTTCCTTCTATCCCGACTTTCTGGAGGGTTTTTATTAAGAAAGGATGTTGTATTTTGTCAAATGCTTTTTCTGCGTCTATTAACAGATCATGTGGTTTTAAGCTTTTCTTTTGTTAACGTGATGTATCACATTGATGGATTTGCGAATATTGAACCAGCCCCGTAACCCAGGAATGAATCCCACTTGATCATGATGGATAATTCTTTTTATATGCTGTTGAATTCGATTGGCCAGTATCCTGTTGAGGATTTTTGCTACTGTATTCATTAAGGATATTGGCCTGTTGTTCTCTTTTTTTGCTGGGTTTCTGTCTGGTTTGGGAATCAAGGTGATTCTGGCTTCGTAGAACGAGTCCAGAAGTTTCTATTTCTGTTGTTTGAAATAGCTTGAGAAGAATGGGTATTAACTCTATTTTAAATGTCTGGTAGATTTTGTGGGTGTGAAGTTTGGTGAGTTCCTTGTATATTTTAGATACTAGCCCTTTATCTGATATGTCATTTGCAACCATCTTTTCCCATTCTGTCGGTTGCCTGTTAGTTTTCTTGATTGTTTCCTTTGCAGTGCAGAAGCTTTTTATCTTGATGAAGTCCCAAGAGTTCAGTTTTGCTTTTATTTCCCTTGCCTTTGTGGATGTGTCGAGTAGGAGATTGCTGCGGTGGAGGTCTAGGAGGTTTTTTCCTACTTTCTCCTCGAGGGTTTTGATGGTTTCCTGTCTCACATTCA
>NC_043706.1:21984537-21996040 GCF_006229205.1 Suricata suricatta | reverse complement strand
ATTAACTAGTTGTTACTTAACCTTCTAATTTCTGTATAAGTCTAATTACATGAAATAGAGGTTGGTGTTTTGATTTTTTACTTTGCTTTTCTGTTTGGAGTGTCATTGTAACTACTGTATTGTAAATGATGGAAAATAATTGTATATGTTAAAAAAATAAATTGTGTTATATTAAAATAGATAAATAAATGTCTGGCAGAATTCCCCAGGGAAGCCATCTAGCCTAGGGCTGTTATTCATTGGGATATTTTTGATAACTGATTCAGTTTCTTCACTGGTTAAGGGTCTATGCATATCTTCTATCTCTTCCTGTTTGAATTTTGGTAGTGCATGGGTGTTTAGAAATTTGTCCATTTTTTCTGGGTTGTCCAGTTTATTGGCATATAATTTTTCATAGTATTCCCTGATGGTTGCTTGTATTTCTGAGGGATTGGTTGTAATGGATCCATTTTCATTCATGATTTTGTCTATTTGGGTGTTCTCTCTTTTTTTTCTGAGGAGCCTGATTGAGGTTTATCAATTTTGTTTATTTTTTTCAAAAAACCAACTCTTGGTTTCATTGATCTCTTCGACTGTTTTTGGATTCTATGTATTTTATTTCTGCCCTGATCTTTATTATTTCTCTTTTTCTACTGGGTTTGGGGTGCTCTTGCTGGTTCCCTTCTAGTTCCTTTAGGTGCTATGTTAGATTATGAATTTGTGCTTTTTCTAGTTTCTTGAAATAGGCCTGGATTGCAATATACTTTCCTCTTAGGACTGCCTTTGCTGCATCCTGGAGAGTTTGGTTGTTGTATTTTTGTTTTAATTTGTTTCCATATATTTTTAAATTTCTTCTCCAATTTTTTGATTGGCCCAATCATTTTTTAGTAGGATGGTTTTTAACCTCCATGTTCCCAGTCATTACAGAGGAGACTTCAGTCTTTCTTTATAAAGTGTTATATTCATTGTGAATTTTTTCAAGTTGGGGGAAGTTCCTTACATTTTTGCTTTGCTTAAAAACAAAAAACAAAAACCTTTTGCATAAAATGTGCCTTTTTAAAAAACTACTTTTAACATTTTTTTTCTCTTTCCCTAGTTATCTGCTATTTGACTATAATGTGTCTGGGTGTGAGTGTCTTTGTTTATCCTCCTTGAGATTTGTTGAGTAGCTTGGATAAGCACACAGGACTTCAGTTATTTATCAAACATTGAAAATTTTAAACCATTATTATTTCAAATACATTTTTTGTCTTGTCTTTCTTCCACTTCCTGATTTTTTCCCTCTGTTATCTTTTAGGTTACTTGATATTGTTCCATATATCATCGAGGCTCAGTTCATTTTTCAGTCTTTTTTTCTTTATGTATTTTTGTCTGAATAATTTCTATTGACCTGTCTTCAATTGTTTAACCAATTATCAAACAAATAAAGTGAATTTTGGTTTTGTTTTAAATCTAGAATTTCTATTTAGTTATTTTGAAATATTTTCTAATTCTCTATTAAGATTCCCTATCCTTTAATTATGTATATGGCTTTCTTACAAATCTTTTTTCCTTTTTAATTTTTTTAAGTTTATGTATTTATTTGAGTAATCTCTCCACCCAACATGGGGCTCAACTCATGACTCTGAGATCGAGAGTTGCATGCTTTTCTGTTTGAGCCAGCAAGGCACCCCACTTTTTTAGAACTCTTTGACCATATTTATATTAACTATTATAGTGTTCTTGTCATTGTTAGTTATTATAATCATCTCTGTAATTTCTAAGATTGTTCATATTGACGAAGTATTTTGCCTGGTTATTGGTCACATTTCCTGTTTCCTTGAATACTTTGTACATTTTATTTATTTATTTATTTATTTATTTATTTATTTAATATATTCTGTGTCTCACTCTCTCTCTGTTCCTCTCTTGCTTACACTCTGTCTGTCTATCTCTCAAGAATAAATAAAACATTAAAAATAAGCAAAATTAAATTCAACTTACATTTAATTGGGGACTTGATACATATAATGTATTATATGGATTGTGTGGAAAACATAGATGTTAAACAAATCAAGGGTGCCTGAATGGCTCTATCCGTTAAGTGTCCAGCTTCGGCTCAGGTCGTGATCTCGCAGTTCATGAGTTTGAACCCCACATCAGGCTCTGTGCTTACAGCTCAGATTCTGGAGGTTGCTTCTGGTTTCATGTCTCCCTCTTTTTCTGTCCCTCTTTCACTTGCACTCTGCCTCTGTCTCTCAAAAATAAACTATAAAAAAATAGGAAGTTAGACAATTCATATGAATTAGCTAATCTTACCTGGATGGTAGTACCAAATGATTAATTAAGACAGGCATAGGTGATTTGACAAGAAAGATAATTTAGTTTGCAAATCAGAAACTGTAACTTTGCCCTTGTAAGCCATATCTAGTGGCTATGTTCTTGAGATGAACACTTGCCAAAGAATAGAAAATAAGTTAGCCTTTTAAGACTAAAATGATACTGCATTCCAGAAACTAAGATGTAATGAAATCATCACTATTGGCTTAGAGAGTAGGCCTCCTAGACCATCAAGATATTATAAAAAAGCATATCTTTATTATTTAAATTTAAAATAGCTTTTCATTCATCTTTTTGATATTCTTCCTTTCTCTTCATATACAAGACACAGAATTGTGATAGAATCAAAATAAATTATCATAGAAGTCAATAAAATTCTTGCTAAGAGTGACCACATCTTTAGAAAGAAAGGCTATTGTCTTTTTAAAATTTTAAAAATAATCTGTTTATTATAATATTTCAAATGCACAGAAATATATACTCTGGGAAATCTGTGTACCCACAACCCAGATTGAAGTTTTTTATATCCCTCTCTCTAATCTCTGCTACTGATAATCACAGCCTTTAGATTGGTGTGTACTCATGAATGCTTCATATGTGTACTACATGGGTAAAGAACCATAGGCAAAGTGAGTTTGCTTTGAAAGCTCTGAAATTTTAATTAGGAGTCATTATATATGTTATTCTGTAACTTGCTTTAACATAGACATTGCTTTTGAGATGTAACCATGTTGACTTCAAACCATCCTTATTTCTATGCTATTGTTGGCATGTATACTACCTCTTTTTTAAAACTCAGGACATTCTGAGAGAGAAAAGCTTTGTACTTATCTTAAAATTCCTTAGTATCCAAATCTAGAATCTTTTGGATGAGTTCTATAGTTGATATTGCTTTTGGCTCAGCAAAGCACACATTTCAACTTGGATCCATTTAAGGATCAGCCACAATGAGGTCATGCATCTACTTTCATTATCTTTTCCTAGAATTCCAAAATCTAATGGTTTTCAATGCACATGTAAATGAGTCAAAGTAGAGAAAGGATGCATAGGGGAGGTAAAGATGCTGTGAACTCTCCCTGAGACCAGCAGAAGGCAAGGGGAGAGAGTTACCAAGAATCTGAAATGAAGCCAATGAAAATGACATATCTGACAAAGGGTTAGTATCCAAAATCTATAAAGAACTTAACAAATTCAACACCCCCCAAGCCCCCAAATAATCCAGTGAAGAAATAGGCAGAAGACATGAATAGATACATTCAGATGGCTAACAGACACATGAAAAGATCCTTAACATTATTCATCATCAGGGAAATAGAAATCAAACCCACAATGAGATACCACCTCACACCCATCAGAATGGCTAAAATGAACAAATCAGGAAACAACAGATGTTGGTGAGGATGTGGAGAAAAGGGAATCCTTTTGGACTGTTTCTAGGAATGCAAACTGGTAGAGCCACTCTGAAAAACAGTACAGGGGTTCCTCAAGAATTAAAAATAGAACTCCCCCATGACCCAGGAATTCCACTGCTAGTTACTTATTTAAAGGATACGAAAATGCTGGTTCAGGCAGAGAAAGACAGATACCATATGTTTACACTCATAGGTCTAAAAGGAGAACAGGAGAAACCTATGGAGGACCAGGGGGAGGGGAAGAGGGAAAGAGAGTTGGGGAGAGAGAGAGAGATGCAAAACTTGAGAGACTATTGAATACTGAAAAAGGAACTGAGGGTTGAAGGGGGAGGGGGTAAAAGAGGTGGTGGTGATTGAGGAGGGCACTTGTGGGGAAGAGCACTGGCTGTTGTATGGAAACTAATTTGACAATAAACTACTTAAAAAATAAATAAATAAAAATAAAAAAATTAAAAAGAGAATAAATATCACTCTATATAGCAAAGGATGTAATTAACTTAAGATTCTGAGTGAAGAAAAAAAATGCTGGTTCAAAGGGGCACATGTTTATAGCAGTATTATCAATAATAACTAAATTATGGAAGGAGCCCAAATGTCCATTAACTGGTGAATGGATAAAGAAAATGTGGTATATATACACACAATGGAATACTACTGGGCAATTAAAAAGAATGAGATTTTGCTATTTGCAACAACGGTGAGCTAGAATATATTATGCTAAGTGAAATAAGTCAGTCAGAGAAAGACAAATATCATATGATTTTACTCATATGTGGAATTTAAGATAAACATAGGATAATTGAGGAAAAATAAGATAAAAACACAGAGGGATACAAACCATAAGAGACTCTTAAATACAGAGAAAAAGCTGAGGGTCCTGGAAGGCAGGTGGGAGGGGATAGGTTAAATGGGTGATGGGCATTAAAGAAAACACTTGTCATGAGCATTGGGTGTTATATGGAAGTGATGATGATGAATCACTGAGTTCAACTCCTGAAACCAATACTACATGGTATATTAGCAAAACTGAATTTAAATAAATAAATTAAAATATAAAAAAATCTCCAAATCTTAACCTTCAAAAAAAAAAAAAAGAGGTGGTGTTCAGTCATGGTGTGTCAGTTTCCAGTCTGCTCAGTCCCTCTCATCCTTTCTTAGGATGTAGAGCCAATGCATTTACTACCAGGAGACATGTCAGCACTTGGTCTTTTGAGACATATGAAATTTCCCTTGTCTCACAGCATCATTTTTGTTAATTTATATTTTCCTGAAAGCATAGTTCTCATATATTTAATGCCCTAAGAATTTGGAAATAACAGACATCTATATTTCATTCTAAATGAGATATCTCTATATCTGGAATTTAGGCTTTTTGTTTCCCTAAAAATTACTCAGGAATATGGGGTTTAAATTACTTTCTCAGGAAAATTACTCTGATAGCGTGGAGTTTGAATGCTACTCTTTCTAGGGCTGCTTTCCTGTGGTCTGTTAAGATGAGGGACACAGAAATTGGCAATTATACCATCAGCCCTTAATGCCTGATTCTTTACAGAAAACAGACTGTCCCCATTTTCTATGATTTTTAAGTAGGGTTATAGACAGAAAGGCTTCATAGTTAACAGCCCAGATCTGCACTGTAGAAGAGTTTTTACCACTCCCTGGTGGATAAAGTAAGTGAAACAAGATCCCCAAGGTCCAAGGCCAATGAATGAGCAAACTGGTTAATTCTTGGGTGGGGGACTTTAGAGGAAAGAGCAGCAATATAAGTGTATATGGAGCTGTGAAGTATGAGATAATTTGGTAACTCCCTTATTTAAATGTCCTGTCTCCCTATTTTATAAGCCCCACCAATGGGCCCCGGTCCTTCACTGTTGTATTCATTCTGGCCCACCACTTTAGCCTATTCTTCATACCCAGGGGTCCCTAACATTTCCATGTTAAAAGAGGAGTCCCTTTCCACACCAGCTTCAATGGAGGATTAGCTTCCCTCTCCTCATACACTGTTCAGTTGTCTTGCTGCTCATAGTTTTTCCTCCCAGACCTGTCTTCTCTTTCCTAGCTATCTCAAAGCTTATTCATCTTCTGGATAGTGGTTAGCTAGCAATGGGTTTATGCAACACAAAGTACCGCATGCTTTTCAACGAATTTATGCCTCCAGATGTGTGCAGTGTTCCTTGAAAATATGCACTCCTCAAACCTACTGATATAGTTAACATTTTTGGAGCCTGGATTGTTATTTGTTGCCCAGTCCTTGACATCTCTTTGCTTCTAGACCTCTATTTTATTTGCTTTCACTAATATTCCATGGTTGTTAATCAGAAGGCTATTGCCATTAAAATTTTGGCCTCAGTTGCTGTGGAAAAAGCTGGGAGCCTAGCTAATAAATTGGGAATACTCTATCTCTTGTTACTTCTACACTTTCATTACTAGTAGTCCAAGAATATATTGTTTATCTGATAAACACAGTTGACTACAAGGGCATACTCATGAGGTTCAAGTTATGAGTTATGAGTGAGGTAGGAAAATTCTTATTTATGGACACATGCTGCAAGCACAGTCCAAGATAACCATCTTGGTCACAGAATGGCTGAATACATACTGAGTGTTTTAGCTCAGAGTGTTGATGTGGAAGTGTTAGGTATTATAGAAAATGCAGTTTTATAATGGTAGATCCTTAGACTTGGAAGTGATTCTAGAAATCATCTTTTCTATTCTTTTGTCTAGTGCAGAACCTCATGAAACCCAACAGATGAGTTCGATGCCAGACCCTTGCTTCAGCATGTCCAGGTTGAGGACTCACTACCTTGAGTGGTTGTTTAGTCCATGGTGAGACGCTATATTGTGGGAAGGTCAGAGCATGGTGCCCAGTTTGGAGATAGAAAATGAAAGCTCAGCTTCTTTCCTTTCTGTTGTCTTCATCTCTAAGTTCCCTAAACCCAGCCTCACCCTGAACCATAGGTGCTCTAGAGTGACTAATGTTATCTGCAGAATTGTTTAAAACCACAGGCAGTAGTCTGAGCAGAGAAAAAGGCTATTTCTGACTCTCTGATTATTTTCTTGAGAGTGCTTGGAAAAGAGGAGCTAGGTTCTGGGAAAGCTTGGTTAGGATAATTCAGGTTAAATGCTTCATGATGTTCCATCTCCAAGGAGGAGCAGGAAGTCCATGGGCTTTGTTCAAATGAGCTGTGTTCAATTATGGAGTTGGAATTCTCATCCCATCTTGGACCCCCATTTGTTTTTATATCATTTAGGCTTTAATACTTAGGCCAACTCTAGAAGGTGGAATGGCAAAAAGGAAACAAATTGCCTGGAGACAAAATGCTTTGGGATTTTAGTGGCATATGGGATATGCTTGAATGAGAGTTACCAAAATGACAGGGCCAGCCTGAACTATAAGTACCAGGGAGAGTATCACTCTTTCCCTGCTCCATTAGGTGGCCATTATGACCATACATTCATTCAACGCTTACTGACAGTCTATTCTGGACCAGGTACATAGTGATGTATACACTAGAACCACAGACCTTTTATAAGTTAAAAGTGGATGCTTGCCTAAATGGGATCTATTTTGGTCATTTGAAACTGTTAGTCACTTTTGGCAAAGGAAATCATCGTGATGGGTCAGCCAGATACTACAACTTTTTTCAACATTTGGTAGAAATTGTCAGGGAAGCCATGCCAAGGCACAGCAGAGATGGAAAGAAATAATCAACTTTAAGATTAAAGAGTAGTATTTTTCGATGTGTTAACATATGGTCTGTCACACAATCTCTGCTACATTTACTGGCTTTTATATACAATGAGGTGAACTCCAGCGGAGGTAGCCTGAATATTAATGGTGAGGACTGCTATTTCTATGTGGTATTGAAGTGAAAACAGTAACTCCTCCCTCTCTGGCATCCAGATATTATCCTCTTAGCTCTAGAAGTAGACTAGTTAGTCAAAGGAACTCGTTTGGGTCTGGTCAGAAGTAAATCCTCAAGCTTTATATCTTCTGTTATAGAAGAAAGACCTCCAAGAAACTTAATTAGAAATCAGTTAGTATACATAGATAGCTTATTAGGCTCAGTGAGGAGGGCAACATAAAACCAAAAACATATGACTTCATCTTAGCACTTCTAAGAATAATTGTTTTTACCCAAATTTCTTTGAGAAATAACTAAGATAGCCCCCAATTATTCCTGCTTCCTGATATTCATGCCCTGTGTAATTCCTTTCTGTTGACTGTAGGGTTCAACTCAGTGACTCAGTTTTAACAGAGTATGACAAAAATGATGGGTGTTCCTTCTGAGGTTAGGTTACAAAGAGATTTTGGCTTCTGTCCTGTTCTCTTGCCTTCTCATTGTGATTCAGGCCAGATATGAACTGCCCTCTGGTGAGTTTGGCAGGACAAGGAACTGGGAGAGGCCACCAGATCACAGCCAGCAAGGAACCAAGGTCCTCAGTGCACCAGCCTACAGAGAGCCTATAAATGAGCTGAGAGCAGTCTTGAGATGAAACCACAGCCCTGTTTAACCTTGACTACTACCTCAAGAGAAATACAGAGCCAGAGCACTCAGATGAGGATCATCTGAATTCCTAAAAATTGTTTTGATTATTTTGAATGCTATGAACATTCTTGAATGGTCTTATCTTTTGGTAAATATATGTACATATTTCTGTCAGAAATATACCTAGGAGTTGAATTATTAGGTCATAAAATGTATACAGATTTAGTAGACACTGCCAAGTAGTTTTTCAAAGTCTACACTCTCACCAGCAGAACCCCAGATATGTCACTATTTTTGGCAGGGCAAGACTCTTTGCTACCTCTCAATTCAGCACAAGTACAAGGGTGCCATGGGAATTAAACAGCATGTTTTATTAGTAATAAAACCAATGAAAACATAATAACAGTGAAGGTGACTATTTAGATTCCTAATTATCTAATGTATTAATTTTTGAAAAGCAATATATAACCAGGATTTCATTATGTGTTATTATTTTACATGTACTAACATGTACTAACAGAACAAAACATTAAGCACTAGTTAGTATACATAGATACCATGGCTGTGATTAAATTAGATTTTTTTTAGGACATAAGCAGGATTAGAGATAAGAAATGATGGAAGTAGAATGCTTTTATATTAAATTTTCAATATTTGGGTTATTTAGGTCAGCCTAGCCTTTTTTTTAAGCATACCTTTCCCAGATAATAGCTGTATGCTTAACATTACTAGTGAAGATGTCATGGAAGCCTATTGTTTTTCATCATAGAGAGAGGTTTTTCTTCATTATACCTATTTTTCAATTTTATATCAGTAATAACACTTTGTTGATCTATTTGGGCTTTTAGCATTGTATACTCAATGAAGCTAATTGGAATGTTATTGAAGACACCTAACATTTTAATGATCAGCATAAAAGACAGATTCCTTTATTAGAGTCATATTTTTTGGATTCATAGTTATGGCCAATACAAAAGAATAACACTCATAAGCTTGGCCTTGTGTCTATACTAAAAGAAATGTACAAAAGTCAAGTTTGGCAACAGCAGGCTAATACCATGGGCACTTCAACCTGGACAGACATGGTTTGGATAGGAGAATACTTGGTAGGAGGGTAAACTTCTCACTTGAAAATCTTGAGATGATATAGATATCTAAATTTTAAATATGGGTAACATTAGCCATAAGAAACTACCCCCAGAAACAGTAAAGAAAAAGTGATAAATGTCATTATGGTAGGAAACTATTCACAATCCATATTAAAAGTCATGTTTTGCAATATAAGGGTATGCTCTACTAAGCTTAGGACTCTCTCTTTTGAGGAAAAGATAATAGAATGGCAAACCAGATGCTCTTTTGCTTTCTGAGGGCTGTGTGGTGCTGATGAGCATGGGCAAAGGCAATAGGGATTGACTAACTCCCAGTGCCTTCTGTCAGGGACCTTAGGGAGCCACCTGGATAGGCCTTCTGTGGGTTTTGGATGTTTTGATGAAAGGCTGCACAAAAATGGGGGGCTGCACTGTGGCAGAAAGGCCCTTGTAAATGAGAAGTTGTGGGGAGGATAGCTACTCATCATGACACTAGTGAGTGCTGAGGACACATTTCTATGGGCAAGACTGCTCTAGAATCAATTGGCCAGTTTCTGACTCATCTTTAACCAGAAAGGTTTCAGGCCATTATTGTGCTTATCTGTCAGAGTGGCCACAAATTTTGGCTTTACTTCATTTCATTTTGTTTCATGTAGTTAGAGCTAAATCAGTGTAGACCTACGTCCAAATAAAGGCATTTTTTTCACATTCAGGTAGAAAACAATGGCATGTAGGTTCATAACCAGTCTGTTTCCTAGTACATCAGCTCGTGGGGAGGCTGAGTTTGTGAGGGTCCTAGAGGATTTGACTTCTCTTTGAGGTTCTCAGTGGAATGGCCCAAATTCCTAAGTCTCTGTGAGAGAGCAGTATCATCCTTCATTGTTGCGCCTCTAGGCCTCTAACCAATCCTCAATGAAGCTGATGAAGGTCCCAGAAAACCATAGCTTAAGAGGAAGGGTTGAAGGTGGTGGCAAGTATTAAATTATTAAACTTGGAAGTATACATGTTAGGTCTCTTTAAATCCATGGAAGCTGTTGAGTAACAACAAACTATACATAAACTCTATATTTTTTGGAGAGAAAAAAATGAAGTTAAAAAATATAGCATTTCCTCAAATTGAGAAAAGCATTAATCAGTAAATTTCTCTCCTTTCTGAGATCGTTGGGCTAAGTGATCTGGTTTTATTTTACTGCACTGAAGATAACCTCAAATCCAGTGACTTAAAACAACAACTATTTTGTCATATCTCATGATTTGATGGTCAGGAATTTGGGCAAGTCTTGGCAGAGTGATTCGTCTGCTCTAAGTCACTGAGGTCACTCAGTGGTACACTGCTGGTAGATGGATTGGTCTGGGGGGCCCACGATAGTTCCATTATCTTGCCTGGTGCCTTGGTGGAGGTTGCTGGAAGGCTGAGTTTGGCTAGGATGGTTGACCAGAGCATTGGCATGTGATTTCTCCAGGAGGGCAGTCTCAAAGTAGTTGAGCTCTTACCTAGCAGCTCTGGTCTTCTATAGAAAGGATTTCAGGAGTCAAGGAATGAAAACCAGCAGTCTCCCAAGGCCTTGACCTTAGAACTTGTAGCATTGTTTCTATCACATTCTATCAGTCAAAGCAATCATAGAGACTGCCTAGAGCTGAGGGGAGGGAAGGTGGACCCCACCACTCAGTGGGAGCAGTGATGACAATTTTATTGTATTCTATAATCTACCACCTTTAGGTAACAAACTCCAAGTCTGATTGTAACTGTTTTTCATGCTATATTTTTGCACTGTCCAAAGTTGCTCAAACCAAAAAGAAGAGAAAAGAATGCTTTTTTGTGTGTGTTTTTAGGTACTTACTTTCACCAAAAGGAAATACTCATTAGGACCCTCTATGTTTGAATTAGTTTCAGGGCTGGTGAAACACTGCTTAGATAATTACTTAAGTCCTAGAACAATGATTAGTGTGAAAATTAATGGAGGTTCACTAATTGTATCAGCAGTAAGCTCACCAAAAATCTTTTAAAAAATATCTACTGTCTTTGGAGCTAAATGTAACTGGTGCAGCCGCTCTGGAAAACAGTGTGGAGGTTCCTCAAAAAACTATCCATAGAACTCCCTTATGACCCAGCAATAGCCCTGCTAGGGATTTACCCAAGGAATACAGAAGTGCTGATGTATAGGGGCATATGTACCCCAATGTTCATAGCAGCACTGTCAACAATAGCCAAAAC
>NC_043706.1:21983383-21984437 GCF_006229205.1 Suricata suricatta | reverse complement strand
CATAGAACTCCCTTATGACCCAGCAATAGCCCTGCTAGGGATTTACCCAAGGAATACAGAAGTGCTGATGTATAGGGGCATATGTACCCCAATGTTCATAGCAGCACTGTCAACAATAGCCAAAACATGAAAAGAGCCTAAATGTCCATCACCTGATGAATGGATCAAGAAGATGTGGTATATATATACAATGGAGTATTACATGGCAATGAGAAAGAATGAAATATGGCCATTTGTAGGAAAGTGGATGGACCTCGAGGGTGTCATGCTAAGTGAAATAAGCCAGGTGGAGAAGGACAGATACCATATGTTTGCACTCATAGGTCTAACATGAGAAACCTAACAGAGGACCATGGGGAGGGGAAGGGGGAAAGAGAGTTGGGGAGAGAGAGGGACGCAAAACCTGAGAGACTATTGAATACTGAAAACGAATGGAGGGTGGAAGGGGGAGGGGGTGAGGGAAGAGAAGTGGTGGTAATGGAGGACGGCACTTGTGGGGAAGAGCACTGGGTGTTATATGGAAACCAATTTGACAATAAACTATTAAAAATAAAATAAATAAAAGTTAATTTTTAAAAATGCTCAGTATAGCTCCTGGCACTTGAGGTGGGTACAATCTCCTAGTCACTCATCCTGTTGCCATGGAGGTCTTTGTTTTTTCTTTTCATTTATTCATGTGTTTGTTTTTATAGAGATATTTTTGACAGACATACTCAAAAGATGTTTTTGTATCTTGTTTTCATTCTTCTACAGAGACTTAAGAAGGTAAAACTGAGTTGAAGTGTTGAAAACAGAAGGAAACATTTGTCCTAAGTTGGGAAGGAGTGTCTGTAGAAGCAGTTGGCTCTTTTGGATACTGAGTTGGAGAGCTTTGCCTTTAAGACAGAAGTGAGGATGGCTCTAAGAATAAGATCCTGGGTCTTCATCAGTCTCTGCAAATGGTAGTTACTTGGTTGCCCAACTTTCAGCTTCTAGAAACTTATCTGTCATATAATTGTATCAGTCTTTGAAATGGACAGCTCTCCTTGACATGCTACTTTTCTCAACTTCTAAA
>NC_043706.1:21899335-21983283 GCF_006229205.1 Suricata suricatta | reverse complement strand
GAGAGAGAGAGAGAGAGAGAGAGAGAGAGAGAGAGAGAGAGAGAGAGAAGAGAGAGAGAATTCTAAGCAGGTAGGCTCTATGCCATAGAGCTTGTCATGGGGTTCAATCTTATGACCATGAAATCATGACCACAGCCAAAATCAAGAGTCAGATGCTTAACCGACTGAGCAACTCAGGCACCCCTACCTTTCTCACTTTATATCTACTTGGGCCCTAGTACATCTCATTTTACATTCCTAGACCCTAATGTGGCCCTACCCCAATCTTATACCTTCCTCATTGCCCTGAATTAGGCATTCCAGCTCATACTCTTTCGGCCTCATCCCTCCTTGACCCACCCACTGTGGCTTTTACTTCTGATTTAGTATTTTATTAGCAGCCTCTATTAGCCATTCTCTACAACACAGGGCAGAAGGAAGAAATTCTTCCTGGAAGTGTTCCAACTCTGACCCATATCTGCACTTCCATGGCTGACATCTCTGCAGCTACCTTCTTATGAATGATCTCATGAGTCATTATGGTGAATATGGAGAACCCTGCCTCTCCTTGTGGATACTGACCATATCACCATGTTACACGAACTGCAGTTCCCCAGAAAGATCATGCTCTTTCTCTAGGCTCTCTCTCTAGACTGTTACATGTGCTTTTCTTCGTCAAATGATCTCTAACTTCTTGTTTTCGGGATTCAATTTAAATCTCTTCTCCATTACTGGAAATATAGAGGGAGGCTTTTTTAGGCATTTGTTTCTTTTCATTCTTATGGTATGCTGGGTATCCCCTGTTAAGATACCTACCCCCCATGTACCTTATCTATTTATATATCTGACTCCCACTCTGGCTGTGAGTTTTTTCTGGGTAGGGTCCATAGGACTTTTCATCACTGAATCTCCCAGCTCTACTATGATGCCTAATGTTCAACAAATACTTGTTGAATTCATGTTTGCACATTAATTAACTAATTAATGCATGGATGGTCAAAAAGATTGTTGGTATAAAGAATGCATGGGTGGTCAGAAGGATGGCTGGTTAGCTGGCAGGAAGATGGATGCATGGTAGAAAAGATGAATGAATGGATGGTTGTGTTGGTTGACTATTTATTAACTTTATAGTAATATTGGGAGGAGGTTCAAAAATGATGACCTTACATCTGGAATTTTGACTTTTGATTTACAATGAGTTTAGCACAAACTCCTTTCCCTCCACATTCCTTTTATAAATGTTGTTATACAGCATCTTTATGAAGATTCTGAAAGTTGATTTTAATTTAATGTTCCTAAAAATGTTGGGAGACAAAATATTTAAAGAAAATATAGTAAACTAGCAGTAAATTTCACTGCTTGCTCCTATCTGTGCCTTGATTTGCCATGATGCATAGCTTCCTAGGCCCTTTTGGGTTTTGCAACAACAGGCCAGAAATAATTACATTTACTTCTTTTACAGGGTTGAGGAAGTTAGAACTCTTGGGGAAAATATGTATTTGTACATCCTCTCCTATCTATCATTCTATCTGTCTGTCTATCTATCTATCTATCTATCTATCTATCTATCTATCTATCTCATCTACCTATCTATCTACCATTTCATTGTTTATCATCTATCTATCTATAGTTTTGCATGTGTTGTGGTGAAGTTTTGTTTGCTCTATGCCCCAGAAGAATCTTGTGATAATGTAAGTATTGTTACCCCTCTTTGTTTATTGACGCTATAAATACAAATAAAATTTATTCAGAATCGTGGGGGACTAGCACAGACAAAAGCTAGAGCTCAGAATCTCTGGTGCTGAGATTCATTGCTTGTTACCACTGCTAAAATGATTTTTAGAGCTGCAACATTATTATACAGTGTTGAATCCCAGCTGTCAGAGGGGATGGGCTGGCTCTTAGACATGATGAATGGTTTTATTTTGAGTGCCAACTCTAAATCAGTTGGTAATAGCTGCCTGGAGTACTGTGTAGAGGAGAATTCTGAGGTCCTATCTGAGTTGCAATTATTCAGTGATGTTTGCCATGAATGTGGGATCTCCCACACATACTTGCCATGTATTTTCCACCTCTGTTCTAAGACCACAAAAGATATTAATTATGATAGGCATTCTTGCTGGTTTGTCCACTGATTCACCATCATGATTCAGGAGAGCATTCACAAAAAAGTATCTATAGAGATTTTGCAGTTTCTGGAAGCTGGTTTTGAACTGAATACGTATACTTCCTCCTTCAGTGAATGCTGTTAATAAAATGTAAAAAAAGCAGTAAGGAAAGCTAACTGTGACATAAGTACCAACTAAAGTCATTTCCTTTAAAGGAGAGATGCTTGTTGGTTTTTTTTGTTTGTTTGTTTGTTTTTGCCAGAGTGAGTTATCTACTGATAAGGAAGGGTGGTTTCTTGAGTGCTTGCAGTATTATGTTGTATTGAAAATTAAAAGTGTTCACTTCTGTGCAGATGAAAACACAATCAGCTGAACTTTATTTGAAGCTTTGATTACACTCTAGTTAAAAAGAATACACTATATGAAGCCAGTTTAACAGTATAGCAAAATGAATTTCATTTTAAAACTGAGTATTGGAAGGCTGGGAGATATTTAATAGAATTAGGCATAATGCAACTACAGAGGTGACCCCTACTCCTCGTGGGTTCTCGGTGCTGGGAACAGTGTCAAAGGCTTAGAAATATGGTTATATAAAACAGAAAATTCCACTCTGGCTTTTCCCACTTTGGTTTTTTTTTTTGCTAAGAATCACACCCTAGGCATTATCAATGGATAATGTTGGCCATAAGTCACCTTGCAAATCCATAGTAGATAGCCTTGCCTGTTGGAATCTTGGAGCATAATACAAATGATGTTAGCATCCTCGGTCATTGGGTCTGTGGTAGCACTGGCTATTTGTAAGATGGAATCCATATTATCTTTCAGTGCTTGAGTCCTGAGCTGATGTCTCAACATAAGTGATAGGAAGGACAACAGGGAATTAGTGGCTGCCCATCCTGCCACATGTCTAACCACTAAATCTGCCAGAGTCTCCAACTCATAGGGCTTATTCTGTCTCTAAAAATGTACTTGGGCCAGCATTATCGTGTGAAGGAAAGGATCCCAGAGAGACAGATGAAGTATACCACTAATTAAGGAGATTAATTCCTCATTCTTCCTGTCCCAAGTCAGCCTAGTTACTTTCTAGTATTGTGGCCCCAAAAGAGTTAAAGTAAGGGATATTGGTTCCTGCTGATCAGGCCACAGTATGACACCTCCTATAGAACAGACCATAAAACTACATTATTTAATAGATATGAGTATTGCACCTGCTATCTTATCTCCTCGTAGGTGATTAAGTTTCCCACAAATGCAATTTGTTAATATGGGGCCACGTCTTCTCACAAGGTAAATCTGTGAAATTTGGCAGGCAGTTGCTTTGCTGCAGGTGCAAGATGAAAGACCTTGCCCTGGCTTTGCCAAGAAGAAAAATGATGTTGTACTCAATTCCTGGGAAAAATATTTTGACACAAAGCATAGAATCTAATTCTAAAAAGGGGGAGTAGAATTCTAGGGCTCAAATCATGTGCTTCTCTGCTTTCCTCCCTTTTGGGGAGTATATTACCTACAAAAGGCTGAGTGGGAGATCAGAGTCTTGTTTTACATGAAGCCAGGTATTCAGCAAATCCCCTTGTTAAGGGAAGTCCTCTGATATTTGAAGCTGCAGCCATTTGTGATGATAAATGATGACTTTTACTCTTATGAGGTATAAGAACTTAATTAGAGCTTAATTAAAGCTAATGCTCAGAATTCTTTGAAGGTGGAGCGATTAAAAACTAACTTCCATGTTGAATAGTCACACTGAAAAGTTGTATTTGAAATACATGGCATCTCTACTTTCGACCCTCATGCAATCCTGACTGGGTCCTCACACCTAAGTTAAAGCAACAGCTGACTATTTTTTGCATTCAAATTTCCTTAGCCAAAACTGCAAGGGGCTCAGTGCCCAAGTCCATCTCAGAACCCTGTGCATTTACACAGAAGGTCGTCTCTGAATCTGCAAATCCAGCTCGCCATACACGTGTCTCAGGGAGTCACTGGTCATGCTGGCTATCAGCTTCCGAGGGCCAGATGCCCAGGGTCGGCAAACTTCTTCCCACAGCACAGTGGACTCAGGCCAGATTTCACTGAAAGGATGGAAAAGAGAAAAAAGGTTTTACTCTCCAGAGAGGCAGATCCAGTTTCCACCTTGATCAGGAAGCAGCAAGAACCCCTGCCTGAGACACACACTTGCTGGAAACCATTTCTGAAGTAAGGTGGGTTTGCAAGACGGGGGCCTTCTTCGACCAATGTCTACCTCCCACTCAAATTTTGCTTGAGTACCAAACCCCAAGGCACCTGGCTGAGTGGTATCAGACCTTGTTAAGGAACTTATAGGAGTTTCTTCTGTTGTGATTATAGGAGCAAATATTACATTTCCCAAGAAACCTGTTTTTTTCCCCTCCAGAAAACAGGCTATTGACCCTTGCTCACAAAAGAAATAACCCTTGCCTTTGCTGTGCTAAAAACATTGCCTTGTATTTGAATGCTAAAGATAGCTTCCTTCCCCATGTGATAAGCATCTAGTCACCTACTTCAATCACTATTGATAAAGATTATGCATGAATCTTCTACCAATCTATATTCTGGGAAATTTTTGCATACCAAAGAATTTGTCATCAGAAATCATTGGCTAAGGCAATTGCCACTTCTGTTTTGTACCTGATACATTTTTTCAAATAAATAAAGCTGACTCTCTGGTCAGTGCAGAGATGCCTGCCTGGTGATCAGAAAGAAGCTGAGGCTCTCTCACTTCCTTTTGTCAATACCATCCATCCTTCAGGGATCCCTGGACCTGCTGGAGCTCGACTCTGGCACATGCTTTCTTTCTCTCAGTGGATGGTGGTTAGAAGATGAATGACTGATTCCAAAAGTTCCAGTGCAAATAAAGTCCCTAGATGGGGATGTGCCAGAGACAGATCCATTGGGCTATGGTTGGATGCATCAACTGGATGCATCAACTGGCTGCCCAGTAGATACGGTGCATCCAGTGTCTGGTGAAACTAGGCTGAGCCTCCCACCTACTATGAGCCAACTGTATTCTAGCTTGTCCCTTAGCCTCCACAGCAGACTCATGGATATGACTGATCTCGCTTGGCTCTCCTTGGGCCACTCTGGTTCCCTACTGGATTAGACTCCTAGTTGAATCCCCAGCTGCCTTTGCTGAAGCCCTGCTACTCTAATTAGTTATTTCCAATTCCCTTGGGATAGACATTGTTCTCAGGCTCAAGATCTACAACATAGCCCTACCTGGTGCCAACTGATAGAGTATTTGCATGCTCTATAATTCATAATCCTGCTTAACCAACAAAATGGGTCCCTTTGACCATATATCTTTCTGCTACTCATTTAAAAAATTTTTTTTAAATGTTTTTAATTTATTTTTGAGAAATGGTGTGAACAGAGGAGGGTCAGAGAGAGAGGGAGATACAGAATCTGAAGCAGGCCTGGAGTCTCTGAGCTAGCTGTCAGCACAGAGCCCAATGCGGGGCTCAAACCTACAAACTGTGTGATCATGACCTGAGCCTAAGCCAGGTGCTTAACCAACTGAGCCACCCAGGTGCCCCTCTGCTACTCATTTGTATCCATTCTGATAATGGGACTGGCCTTTAATGATTCTGGTATTCTCCTCTTCTTCTGCAGCCTATGTTCTGAGGTTTTCCTAAACTTTATGGTCAAGCTCACTTTAGTGAATAACTGAAGTCAATCAGGGTTGAGAGGATATAGGCTTCTCTGGGTGCTTCACATATATCACCCTATGGAAACCTCAGGAGAAAGTTACATGTAGGTTTTAAATGCATGATAGTGCTTTGAGATAGATACTAGTTAACAGATTTAATAGTTAAGAAAAATGGAAGGAGGGGCATCTGGGTGGCTCAGTTGGTTAAGGGTCCAACTCTTGATTTCCATTCAGGTTCATCATCTCATGGTCATGGGGTTGAGCCCCAGGTTGGGATCTGCATTAGTCACGGAGCCCGCTTGAGAGTCTCTCTCTCTCTGTCCCTCTCTCTGTCTCTCTCTTCCTTTGCCCCTCCCCTGGCTCTCATGCTGTCTCTCCCAAAAAAAAAGAAAAGAAAAGAAACTAAAATAAAGTAAAAAAGAAGTGGGGGGATAAACAAGTGAAGCAACTTTTCTAAGATCACACAGCTATTAAATGGGAAGAGATAAGCTATGGACTCAGGTCATTCTGATTCCTAAATTCATGCTCTTTCTACTATTGTATTTCATATTATATTCAATAAAAGATGAGCTCTCTGACCACTGTGTTTTTTGTTTTGTTTTTGTTTTTACAAGCAAGACAGATACTCTTTTATTCAGTATTAAAAGCTTGTGTTGTTTATGGAGGATTCCTGGTCTCTGCTCTCCAACCCTCAGGGAGGGGTTGTGCTAGATGTCTTTTCAGGGGATCCTGGGCCAGCATTTCTCTGGGAGAGCAATGGGGAGATGAAGGGAGACCACCTTGTGTATATTAGATAGAAAAGGGACCTGTTTTCATGGGATTATTGAGGCACAGCACCTCAGAATTGGAAAGGACTTAGAAATCACTTAGTCTAGTGACCTCATTTTACAGGCAAGGAAGATGAGATCCTATAGAAACCTCTATAGTCACAGTCTGATGGCCCAGACCATGGAAGAACAAAGACATGCTGGGAGACCTGAAGAGTGAGCTCATTCTCAGAAATGAGGAACATGCTGTGCAGAGACAGTCTGTGAATACATCCTTAGAGGAGGGTACTTACTACTAATATCATGAAGGGGCTGAGGAGCCAAAAGAGCTGGAGATGCCATAGCTTCAGACTGGGGTGGTTACAAGGAAGGGGAACTGCCAAGGAAATCTGGAGTGGTTCAAAGACTTCAGCTTCGTAAGCCCCCATTGTCCTTGGGGGCCAGGGCCACAGGGCCATAGAGCCAAAGTGCAGGGAGAAATAATGAGCCCCATACCTCTGCTTGACTTATTCTATGTAAAGTTAGGACCCCCAAATTTCCTCAAATAGAGCTAAAACCTATGTATTTTAGCTGGTTGTGGGTGTACTTTCTCTGGGGTAAAAAGGGAAATGCCCCAAAATCTTAGAAATCTAGACACTAAATAAGAAATTCTTTTCAAACTCTTATCTCTGCCCAGTGAATTGGGAAAGGCATATAAGTCCTTGGGGACTTCTCTCTCTTTGGAGCTCTGTAGGCATTGATTTTGATACTGCTGGTCTAAATGTCTCACTTAATTTGGTATTTGCTAATTCGTTTCTTTATTTTTGTTCTTTATAAGTGTGGTCCTATATATTATTTTCATCCATTATATAATAGTCAAATTATGTGAAAAGTGCACACATTATCACCTATATAGGTATTTTTTAAAACTCAGTAAATTGATTTTATGATTCAAGGTTTGAAAAAAATTGACCTCACCATGGGTTTCTTGGAAGCATGGCAAAATAAGGGAAAGTGTCCAGTGCTGTTCAGAAAAGTATTACTGTTGTTGTTGCTGTAACTATTATTACCACCATCCCCTTTGTGGTCAGTGCTTCCTCTGCCTGAACTCTCTGCAAGATAAGTAGGAAGTAAGTTCCTCCTGCCTGTTTGTAAAGCAACAGTTCTCGGTCTTTAATTTACAGTGATGAATTTGATATGAATACATATTTTGAGATATTTATTTCTCAAGAGCTGTGCTATTTTTACCCTGATCCATTCATTCTTTCTTCCATAGTTTCCCCAAGTGATCAATCAGAAACACTTAGCAAAATTTAGTCGTCCTTAAAGATCTGGGCTGGGGTCATGTAACGCAGGTGACTACCTCCAACAGAAACTATAATCCCTGAACTTCACTTCATTATTGGCTCTCACTCTTATACTCGGCCTCAAAACAATAATATACATGTATCTCATACATGTATACAGGCCTACTCAAGAGAATCATACAAGGATATTCATATGTGAAGATACCCTTGCATGTCTAAGTATGCATTTACTTACAGGTAAATATGTACAGAAAGAGAAAAAAAATCACTTACCCATTCTGGTAAGTGGAGTAATACTGAAATAATCCTAGTTGCCTGGGGATAGATGTTGTGATAAATGGTTCTCAGTTAATGTGCTGAGCTATCAGGATATGCTGGCCATTTATCATCTTGAACGCATGCAGGCAAATGGGATTATTATTACAATAAACTGCAACTATCTATGGGTTGTTCTCCACGTGTCTATCCTTCAGCTTCTGTCCTACTTGAGAAATTCAAAATTTAAAACAAAATTTACAAAGTCAGGAGGCACTCTCTTGAAATAACTTACCGAACCTGATCATTTTTTAAAGAGAAAAATGAATCTGGAAGATGAATTATTTGATTCTTTGGAAGGATCAAGTGCAGAAACTTGAAAGCTGAGTCTGTGGGGGCAGCACTTCCAAGCATCTGAGGTAGGGGGGAGGCAGTGGGAGAAGGCAGGAAGGTAAACCATCCCAGAGCACAGTTGGCTTGTACCCTGAGCAAGGAGTGAAGCACCACTGCCATCCTTGTTTCCTAGTTCAATTCTCTGGCTCCTGCCTTCCAGGATCCCTGCTTTGAGCTTGAGACCCCTTGTGTGCTAGGGCCCTGGCAGGAGTGTGGGTGGATAGGTGGGGGTAGTGATTCTCTCGATGATTCAAGTATCCTAGAAAGGAATATACTCTTATGAAGGATTCTTTGTCTGCAAAACTGCTCTTTTTAAGGGTCCAAGTTGTTACATGGATCTGCCACTCTAGATCAGATCTTGGCAGCAGAGGGTACCCTGGAGTGCTTGTAATGATCTGACAATATGGATGTGGGTGCTGGCTGGCTCAGGTCTTGGTTGTGAATGTGTGTGCTGGAGTCAGGAGATAGAGAAGAATAGTGCTCTTTTCAAAGTCTCAAGCCCACCCTAGGTAGTAAATATTCTCTCTCTCAAGTTTTCTCCAATTTTTGACAGTCTCAGAGAAATAAAACTACCCTTGCATTGAGAGATCTACCCCATGGATCTGGATTTTCATAACAGATTGAGGACCTGGTTTTCTTTTTCTTTTCTTTTTTTAATGTTTTTTTTTTTAAATTTGTTTTTGAGAGACAGAGAGAGACAGTGCGAGCAGGGGAGGGTCAGAGAGAGAGAGGGAGATACAGAATCTGAATCAGGCTCCAGGCTCTGAGCTAGCTGTCAACCCAGAGCCCGATGCAGGGCTCGAACCCATGAACCATGAGATCTTGACCTGAGCCAAAGCCTGACCCTTAACTGACTGAGCCACCCAGGCCCCCTGAGGACCTGGTTTTCTGTCTGTTACCTATCTGCCATAGAGCAGTGTATTGGAAGTAACTACCAATATTACCTTAAGGAAGAGTGTGGGCAGGACATTTGCCTTGTGTCCATGTAGAGACTAGACTCTTCCATCCTTTCCATGATTCACTCCACTTTGCCCTACCCCAATGTAAGATACTAACTAAGTGCCTAGACACACAACACACTTGGAGCCCTATGCCTCCCAAATGGTGGGTCTTTGTACTGTGTGAGGGTTAATCTTTCTTCTAGCACACAGATGGTCTCTTTTCATGCATTGACCTGGATCAAGGTGAGATTTGGGGCACACCCTAGGAGTACAGGGACCAGGAGGTTCTGGTAGTCTCAGATGAAGCTTCCAGGCTTACTGTCTGGGAAGGAAAAATTGGATGCAGCAGGGGGTTGTTTTGAAGAAGAAACATGTTTCACTTTGCCTGAGTGATTCTTGCATCTGATTCAAGTGGGAAGGTGCGAGAAGGGGTGAGTGAGGCTGTCGGTTCTGACAAAAGCATGGCTATCACTGTTGACCTCTCCCTGTGGCTGAAGATTATTTCTAATTTAATTCTTTTTTTCCCCTGCAACTTTCCTATTAGCACAGGAAGGGTGTTATGTTTTGTGCTTGCATTCTTTAAAAAGCACTCAAACTATTTTCTCTGTTGTTTATTGCATTCACGGGCAGCAGGCATCTCTTGACCAATGGGATTCGAGAGGCTGTGAGCACTGTAACTTGAAAGAAATGAAGAGAGCACTTAGTGGGCAAAGTGTTCTTTAAAGGCATCCCAGAAGGGGTGAAGGAGGCCTAGGCAGGATAGCTTCCAGAAAGGGCATTGAGGAGATTCCTAACTTATCATCAGGCACTTTCTGCAGTCCTCCACTTCCCCTTCTCTGCTGTAGAAGGTCACCCCACAGGAAATATGCTAGATTGATTGATGCTGACAGGGACTTATTTGTGGTAGAAATAAAAGTAATAAACCTCAAAGATTGGGATCCATTCTTTGTGTCACACTTTCAGAGAAGCCCTGACAAACCAGAGTACATGGGAGATGGGGGAAGCTACCATCCTGTCAGGGGTCAAAGGGATGAAGTCAAGGGGAGGTAAGGAGAAATGTGACGGTTGTTTGCAAATGTTTGCAAGGCACCAGATTGAAAAGAGTTGGCTTTGTTCTGTGCCGATCCAAATGACAAAATTAGGATCACAGGATAGGATCAAGAGGTAGAGTTGTTTCCTAACAATTGGAGCTACCTGACCGTGAAATGGGCTGTCTTGTTGGGTTGGGTGACACTTTGTCAGCAGAAGTCACAGAAACTGCAGGGCATAACCCGATTGTGCTAGGTGTGGATGAAGCAATTTCATTCATATTATCACAGAGTCTGAGGTCCCCTGAGAACCAAGTCTGCCAGTCTTGAGGCTCACCTTTATTCTGTTAAAAGCAAGAGTTCTAGAGCACGTGTGTTGGCAAAATCTGGCGGTTGGCGTTGGGAAGAAAGGACCCTTGCAAAGGGACATCTTTCAGCATCATACCTGCCACATAGTAGGTACTCAATAGATATTAACAGCACTGCTACATGAGGAGGTGGCATGGCAAAATGCTTAAGACCTAGGTTCTGAATGGGCCAACTCGAGTCTGAATCTCGGCACTATAATTTTTTTAGATGTTTCTTTTCTTTTCTTTTTAATAGTTTATTGTCAAATTGGTTTCCATATAACACCCAGTGCTCTTCCCCACAAGTGCCCTCCTCCATTACCACCACCCCCTTCCTCCCTCCTCCTCCCCCGTTGGCCTTCGTTCATTTTCAGTATTCAATAGATGTTTATTTTCGAGAGAGAGAGAGAGAGAAAACAGAGTGTGAGTGGGGAAGGAGTAGAGAGAGAGGGAGATATAGAATCTGAACCAGTCTGCAGACTCTGAGCTGTCAGCACAGAGACTGATGCAAGGCTCGAACCCACCAACTGAGAGAACATGACCTAAACCAAAGACGGACACTTGACAGACTGAGCCACCTAGATGTCCCAGCACTGCGCTTATAAGCTTTTAAACTCAGGCCGAATCAGTGGACCCTTCAAAGCCTCAAATTCTCTGCTACCCCAAAGGCGATGCTAATAGCACCTACCTCATTAGGGTGGTTTTATGGATTAAATGATGGAAGTTCCAGTCAAGCCAACCCTACTTTTGCCCCATGACTCAGAAATGGCCAATAAGAAGGCAACAGCTCCTTAGACATGTTCGTTGGGGCTTAGATGTAAGCTTGGAAAAGACATAAAGATAAGCCTGTCTATGTCACTTATTACCTTCTCAGTCCCCAGCCCAGGCCTTACCGGAACATCTTTCTCATTGGTTTTGTCACTCCAGGACCATCCAGGTATATCCAAACATTTCGCAGAGTTTCTTTTAGAGGATTGGTGAACTCAACTGTCACCACCATGTCAGAACCAACCATCCTAGTGCCACGGACCTATGATGTGAGTTGGGGGAGGAAAATGCAGCTCATTAGCAGCACATAAAAGTTTTCTGCTCTCCTGTGTCTTTAACCATCTTCAGTTTTGCTGGTTTTACAAAATGGCTATTTTTTGGCAATGGAACTAGGATGATGAGGCTAGTTGATTGCTTTGACCGGGGGATATCTATTGAGACAAAGATGGAAAATTACTAATTAGGATCACACTCTTTTCCTCATTAGAAAAACCACCCTAATTAGAGCTCAGGTTAATAGCCATGGCCACCAGCTGCTCTCTATCAGCAGGAGGTGGAAGTGCACTTGGTGTAGCAACACATTTCCATGGTGAGGGTGGCCAGGCAAACTAGGCTTCTGGACAGGATTCAAGTTTCCTGCCAGGACACCTGTGTGTGTGTGTGTTTGTGTGTGTGTGTGTGTGTGTGTGTGTGTGTGTGTGTCTGTGGGGGAATTCCTAAGTTCAAGAGGAAGAGATCGCTCCAGGGGGTCCAAGCTTTCTTACTTTTAGGCACACTTGGAAGAAGTATGGCCAAAGAGGGAATTGTTATTGTGAAACTTGAAGAAAAGGAATCTGGACACTAAAATAGGCAAAAAAAAAAAAAAAAAAAAAGGTTTTTCTCTTTCTTTTCTTTTTTAAACATGTTGGTGTTTATTTTATTTTTTAAAATGTTTTACTTACTTTTGAGAGAGAGACAGCATGAGCTGTTAGGGTCAAAGGGGAGGGAGACACAAAATCCAGAAACAGGCTCCAGGCTCTGAGCTAGCTCTCAGCACAGAGCCTGACGCAGGGCTCAAACCCACGAACCGTGAGATCATGACCTGAGCTGAAGTCAGACGCTCAATCGACTGAGCCACCCAGGCACCTCTAAAAAAAAGACTTTTCATCTGCAGCTACAACATCTGAGTTCAGAAGAGTATCAGGTTCTTGGTTGGTGAGTTTATCTATGACAAGTCTCAGAAGGATAGGGCTTTTGGTAAAGCATCACATGAGGTGGGCCGAGTTCAGTGTCAGTTCAACACTTACTAGTGGTGGGAACTTGGGTGACTTACTAAACCTTTTTGCAATTCAGTTTTCTTGTCTCTAAGACTGGACTGACATTCCCATCGGGTCATCGATGTGGAAGGCTATTATTATTTGCCCTTTGGCTGTGTTTATTAGGTGTCAGGAATTGTGTGCCTTCCCAACACCAACAAGATGAGCTGGAAATGGACAGGTGGCTACCGGGTTTGCTTGTTTGTTTAGGAGATATGTATTCAAATAAATGGATCTGTATAAGCTCTACACAACTTGGGAACACAATAATAATAGTAGTTCTTCCTTCCCAAGAAAACAGTAGAATGAGAAAATGCATATAAAACAGCTAACACACTGCATAGCATGAAGCAGAAATTCCGTACTTTATGGTGTATACTGCTTTTGGAGTAGCAATGCTCAAGCTAGTTTGTTTTATTCACCTCATATTTTAGTGCACTTTCGAGTCCAACATCTAGCCAGTGCCCAGAAAACATTTGTGAAATTAGGTTCACTGCTTAACAATGGAATTTATTGATTGTGTTTTCTATGTAACTACCCAGTCATGGTTATACCCCATGTCCTTAAGCAGGAATACACTATAGAAAAAATCATGTGGAAATGAGCCTTTCTTATGAATATAGGGAAAGAGAAAAGATAATGCCCAGAGAAAAGGACTGCCACTTACTGAATCTGCAGTAAAGAATAAATCCTCATGGCTTTGCTGTTTAAGACACAGTTTGTGTCTAAATTTATGTCTATGGAATTTTAAAAACCTATGAGAAAAATGAAAAGTGCAGCCAATGCTCCATGTTTATTAGATTCAAATCCACACCAGCTGGGGAATGGGGGGATGCTGTAGTCAGAGGGATCAGGAGGTGGAGCAATGATCACATTGGTGACCACAGCAGGTGTCAGCAAGAGAGCACAGATTGTATGCCACGGGGTGTGTCTAGCCTGTTGCCAGTGGTCTTCAGCCAGACATGCATACAGAGTCACCTGGGGACTTTAAAAATCATGGAGGTCTAGGCCTACTCCCAAGCAACTAACTCATATTCTCAGGCAGAGCCTGTAATAAGTTATTTTAAGCACCCCTGTTGATTTCTAGGAACCAACTTAGAACTACTCCCCATTTAAAAATCTCTGAGGCAGACAACACATTCGGAAGACAGGCTGAAAATTTCAGTCTTCCCCAGATGTCCCGACTCTATCGATAGAGATGCTGAAGTACAGAGTGTATTACTAGAATACTCTTATTTCTTATTTATTTAGTATTTAGTTTTATTTAGTATTCTCAGCTTAATTCTCAAGTGTGGCCAACATATTTTTCCTAAGGTGGGAAAAAAATTTCAGAACATTTTCACATTGTAAAAGATACAAGAAAAGATGTTTATAAAAACTGAATTGGAGAAAGTGAGGCTGCTTTAGAGATGCTGTTGGTAGAAGTCTGCTAGGATCCCTTTAATTCAGGAAGAAACTATTTTGAAGCCATCTGCTGTCTTCATGGCATGCTATTAGAAGTATGGACATAAGTCCCTTACAACAAATCTGATAATAGCTACTGACCCTTCCTCAACAGAGACACACACAGTGATGAATACAAGATACATACACCTCTCACATGTGGTTTTAGGGGATTCACTATAGACCCAGAAGGTCTATCCATGGCCCTTAATGGGCCCGGGGGCTCCAGGTGAAGAATCATTTCTGTATGGTGAGGCTAGCTCTACAGGAAGATTCCTGTACTGTGGAAAGAAAAGTGTATCCTTCCAGGTCACTCTTGACAGTGACATGGAAATTTAGCATTTGAGAGGCTGGTGCCTGTGCCCAGGCCTTCACAGATAGGCTTTAGATCTGGCCATGACTCAAAGATTAAGCCTTCTCAGATATCTTCATGTGTCATGCCTAACCAGTTTCCCCCCAGATGTTATCTTCATAGCCAGTTGCTACTACGGGCATGTAAATACTGCCCAGGCTTCCCTAACACTAGAATGGAAAGGAGGTGAGGGAGAGGTGGGGGAGATGAAAGGAGAGGCCTCTTCTCATATTGGAGAGTGCTTCTTTGGTAGTTAATGAAGACTCATTGTCTCCTTCCCAACATTCATCTCCTGCACCCAGAATTTTAACCTTCTTTGCCTGACTACTGAGATGATAATGAACCCGAGACTCAATCCAAACCAAATACAAAAGTCTGCCTAACATTTAACATCATTGTTTCTGTTTAGGGAAATTAAGTAGAGATACATCCCTCCATTCTTTTGAGGGAAATGGAACTCATGCATGGTATTTTCACAGTATGTGCTGATTTGAGCGAGGCACCATGCTGTGGTATCTGCGAAATGTTGAGGAGGCCATGGTGGATGAAAATGTCTGTCCAAATCTAATTCTTTATGGAATCTGCAGTTTCCCTTTCTTTCATGCTGTAAAAATAATTCCATATGATTGTAGTTATATTTTGGATTTTCTTGCTGTCACAAAAAATTAAATAAAGGAAGCCCTGAACAATCCAGAGAGTTAGGTCAGGAAGAAACTTTTATGTGTACTTACTTTAGAGAAGGGTAGCCATTACTCAGGCCAAAGAAAAGGATAAAGTCTATGTCATACTGCATGACATCAAAGTCTTTTCCATGTGTTTGATGGCTCTGGTTGTTTTCAATATCCCTTTTAAAAATATTTTTTGGGAGGCACCTAGGTGGCTCAGTCAGTTAAGCATCTGATTCTCAGTTTTGGCTCAGGTTATGATCTCACAGTGAGATTGAGCCCTGCATCAGGCTCTGTGCTGAGAGCACAGAGTTTGTTTGGGATTCTCTCTCCCCCTCTTTCTCTGCCCCTCCCCTGCTCACACTCTCCCTCTGTCTCTCTGTGAAAGTAAATAAATATTTTTAAAAAATAAATAAAAATATCTGTTAACAATTTTTAATGTTTTTATTGACTTTTTCAGAGACAGAGAGATAGAGTGCAGGGGAGAGGCAGAGAGAGATGGAGACACAGAATTTGAAGCAGTCTCCAGGCTCTGAGCTATCAGCACAGAGCCTGACCTAGGGCTCAAACTCACAAACCATGCGATCATGACAGGACGCTCAACTGACTGGGCCACCCAGGTGCCCCCAAAATATTTTTTTTCAGTTTTTATTTATTTTGAGAGAGAGCATGAGCAGAGGAGGGGAAGAGAGAAAGGGAGAGGGAGAAAATCCCAAGCAGGCTCCACACTCTCAGTGCAGAGCCCATTGTGGGGCTCAAATTCATAAGCCAGGAGATCATGGCCTGAGCCAAAGGTGGACACTTAACTGACTGACCCAGGCACCGCAATAAAAATTTTTTTTAGATATTGACGTAAAATATGATGCCTTTCCAAGTTAATATGATTCACCAATATTGACTGCCTGAGTTCTTGTCTATTATACTACTTAATGATAGTGAGTAGCTATTTTGATTCTTGGTGAGCAAGATAGTTACTAATGCTCATACACACACATACATGTAAACTTTTGGAAGGAATTACTTTGTAGGAAATCACAAGATCTCTTTCATGGAACATATGCATAACTGTATTCAAAAGTAAAATGAAACGAAGGAAAAAGTTTGAGAAGGAATGAGTTTAGGTGGCAATATAATTCACACAGTTTATTAGTTCATCTCAGAGCCCTTACTTCAAGTGCCATCAATAATGTATTACATGTATTACTGGAAAATACATTTTTTTCTCTTCTCTAGCTTTGCTGGTAATAAGTAGTTTCTTATTTGTGAACTCTACTTACCAGCACCAGTACCATCACTGCTGAGTTTAGCATTTACTGCATAATATTAATGGTTTACAGTAGTCAGGCAATGTTCTAAGTTTGCACTGTCCAATAATGTAGCCACTAGCCACATGTGGCTCTTTAAATTAAAATTAATTAAATTTAGTTAAATTAAAAATTCAGTCCTAAATTATATTGGCTACATTTCAGGTACTCAATAACTACCTATGGTTAGTGGCTATCATATTGGACAGTAAAAATTTAGAATATTTCCATAATTATAGAAAGTTCTATTAGACAATTTTGTTAAGTGATTTACTTATATTGATTATTTAATCCTCTCAACCCTGTGAGGTAGATACTGAGTCTTCATTTCATTGATGAGGAAACTGAGGCACAGAGCAGTTATGTAACTTGTTCAACTTCACAAGGACAATAGTAGGGAAAGTAAGACTTGAATATAGACAATCTGGTGCCAGAGTCATTGCTTAACTGCACCCACTATACTGACAATGATAATAACAATAATAGTAATTAGTAATTAATCAATTGGTAATTACTAATTAGTAACAGTGATAGTAACACCTCACATTATTTTTAGTGTTTACTTAGTGATTCAGGCATTGTACTCATAATTTTACTTATACTGTCCTGTTGAATCTTCCCTCCAGCCCCCCCTATGGGCTTGGGGGCAAACATTATTATCATCTTCGTTCAACTGATGTCAATCTGACACTTAGAAGATAATCAAAGGACCCGACTTACAGAGCTAGTAAACTGGCAGAACACAGATATGAATCTAAGTCTTTCTGACTCCAAAACATTCATCTTTAAACATTATGAACACTGTCATCTCTGACAGCAGAGAGGCAAAAATAGTAATTTTTTAAAAATAAAAATAGCTTCTTTATTTTCTGAAATCCACTGAAGAATCACTTTCAGTACTATCTTATGTTACGACTAAACTTCCAGGTAAGCACGATGATTATAACTAGACCCTGAACTAAATTCAAAAATATATGTACAACCCAACTCTTTGTATTTGACTTCATGGGGAAAGAATATGATTCCTCTGCCAGAGTAAAATGTGACAAAGTAGCCTTGGGGCCTTGATATATTACTTGATGATAATAGGATTTTCTATTTAAGGTAAAGATAGAGATACCATTATAGAACATAGTGGAATTGTATAAAGGTAGGTAAGATTCATTATTCTTCAAGTTTTACTTTGTGTGTGTACTTTTTTTTTAAGATTAAAACATAGCAAACAGGAAATATATAGAGAAAATTATGTTTATGCACCCCAGTTAGCAGCAATTTCTCATTTCTATTCTCAAGTCTAGGTTGTTCAGTGACTGTGTTGAGTGGGGAGATGCAAATGAGCACTTTACAGTGGCTGGGCTCACTCACAGATGGACTCTAGGATGCTCTCTCCTGGATGACAAAGCACACCTATGTCTGCTCCTTTGTGACCAACAGCCATGAATGAGTGGAGAGTCAGCTCCCTAAGCATGCAAAGTCATGGCTGATGGTGCCCCACCTGGGACCCTCTGGGGATGCCCACAGCCCATCAGGGCTGACATCTTTGTTTTTCTCCACAGATTGATAGAGCAGTGCAAAGGGGCACAACTGCAGTGGTTGGAACACAGAAAGTGTCGTATAGTTGGAGGAAACCAAGGGGAATGTGCTAGACGCAGGGTCTAAAGCCCAGGGGGTTGCCATTGTGTGTCTTTGGACCAAGTCATTTGAACTTTCTGGGCCTTGGTTTTTTGTGTGGTTACTGGGAGGATTCAATGTGATATTACATGTGAAATCATCTGGCAGAGCATCTGAAACATAGCATTTATTGAATCTAAATGCAGCTGAGGTTTAAAGGGAGATCATGTTACCAGCATGACCATGAGAACCTTCTCACCCATGAGTTCTCTTATGCCCAATGATGTGAATATAGTTTCTCAGGTACTGGAGGAGAAGTCACAAGGGAGAGAAGCTGCCAGCCTCCATCAACACTTGAAAGAGAAGTGGAGAAGCCCAGGTCCCCATGGCCCTGTGCCAGCTTCCCTGGTGACCTGTGGTCCTGGTGATCCAGACATGTGAAAGAAACATGAAGAACCCAAGGGAGGTTGGTGGGACAAACATGCTTGGTGGGAGACATGGAGGGGAAATGGGTTGGGGTTCAGGGGACATTTAGAACACCAAATCTTTGTTTTCATTTTTTTTGCCTTGCTGGAAAGTATCAGATATTTAGGCTGTCACAGAACAAAATGCAACTGTAGGAACATCTCATGATTTACTCAGTAACTGTCATGGTGGCATTCATTTATCAAATGGTTTCCCAGTTTTATCCTCCCCTCCAGGGCAGAGGTCTATGAATTGGGATGCTGAAGGAGCAGGGCTCTGGCACTCCCCACAGCACCCTCTGCCTTGCTCTACCCTGGCTAGAATAGGAGCTCAGGGAGCATGAGTAGAGGGGGAATGAAGAGGATTCTACACTTAACCTCAGTAAGAATGGTGAGTGCCAGTTAAAAACTGATGGTGTTTCACGAGATGTGGATATGAGGCCAGTGCTGGAATTTATCTGTGCGAGTTAGGAAAAAGGTAGCCCTTTTTTGACATGGCAGGTGGCAAGTGGGCTGGATTTGGTCCCCTCTCTGCCTCTGCTCTCCCCAGGCTGGGTGCAGTATGCCCCAGTGTGGGTGTTGGCCTGAGTGAGGCCCACCCAGAAGAAGGTCCTGGCACTCAGGCTGGGGAGATATTTCCCGTGTGACCTGTGTTATCCTCACAGCTGCAAGCCCAGAAAGCTGAGGACCCACTGGTCAGTGCTGGTCCTGCTGACAATCTGCCTGTTGATTTCTATGAATTCCCTCCCTTCATTGGTCGTGTATACACTGTAGCCAAAACATGGGAGAACAGAGCTACCACACTTCTGGAGCTGACCTAGGGCAGCCACTGCTAGAAGGAAAATCAGCAGTCTCTCCCTATTTCTTTTCTTTTCTTTCTTTTCTTTTCTTTTTTTAAAGAAAGTGAGTCTTTTTAAAAAATTTGTTTTTATGTTTTTTTAGAGAGACAGAGAGAGACAATGTGAGCAGGGAAGGGTCAGAGAGAGAGGGAGACACAGAATCTGAAGCAGGCTCCAGGGTCTGAGCTAGCTGTCAGCACAGAGACCGATGTGGGGCTCAAACGCATGAACCATGAGATCATGACCTGAGCCGAAGCCGACGCTTAACCAATTGAGCCACCCAGGTGCCCCTATCTCTCCCTATTTCAAAGACAAAGTCAATAAAAATGTTCTTGGTGTTGACCTTCTCTCTGGTTATTTTTTTTTAGAACATTTGCTAAAACCTATTTATGGAGTGGGCATCAAATAACTATTTGTTGAATGAATGGATAAATGAGTGAGTGGCTAAAAGGGAAGAATCAGAGGGAAGAAAACTCTTTTAACCAATGGAACAAATATGCTCACCCTGGGACACCTGGGTGACTCAGTCAATTAAGTGACTGACTCTTAATTTTGGCTCAAGGCATGATCTCACATTAGTGGGTTTGAGCCCCGCTTTGGGCTCTGTGCTAACAGTGTGGAGCCTGCTTGGGATTCTCTGTCTCCCTCTCTCTCTGCCCCCCCTTCTCACATTCTCTCAAAAATAAATTAACATTTAAAATCTTACACCAATGGAATAATACTCAGCAATCAAAAAGAGTGAAATCTTGCCATTTGCAACAACATGGATGGAACTAGAGTGTATTATGCTAAGCAAAATAAGTTAGAGAAAGACAAATACGTGATTTCACTCATATGTGGAATTTAAGAAACAAAACAGATGAACATAGGGGAAGGTAAGCAAAAATGAGATGAAAACAGAGAGGGAGACAACCTATAGGAGACTCTTAAATATGGAGAACAAACAGGGTTGCTGGACAGGTGTTGGGTGGGGGATGGGCTAAGTGGGGGATGGGCATTACAGAAGACACTTGCCGGGATGAGCACTGGGTGTCATACGTAAGTGATGAATCACTGAATTCTATTCCTGAAAAAATTATTACAGTATATGTTAACCAACTTGGATTTAAATAAGAAAATAACTTAAAAAATGATAAAAATAAAATCTTGCTCATGCCACTCTTGGCCAGTGGGGGCAGGGCCCAACCTCAGGGTGGGAGGAGGCAGTGAGGTAGGTAAAAATGCTGTTTGAAAAAACTTGGAGGGGCACCTGGGTGGCTTAGTTGGTTAAGCGTTGGGCTTTGCTCAGGTCATGCTCTCACGGTTTGTGGGTTCAAGATCTGCGTCAGGCTCTGTGCTGACAGCTTGGAGCCTGGAGTCTGCTTCAGTTTCTGTGTCTCCCTTTGTCTCTGCCCCTACCCTGCTCACACTCTCTCTTTCTCTCAAAAATAAATAAACATTTAAACATTTTTTAAAAAAGGTTAGAAACAGTCAGTTGTTCTCATTTTAAATGTTTAAAGGATACAATACTTGAGAGACTATTGAATGCTGAAAACGAACTGAGGGTTGAGGGGGAAGGGGGAGGGGGGAAAAGAGGTGGTGGTGATGGTGGAGGGCACTTGTGGGGAAGAGCACTGGGTGTTGTATGGAAAACAACTTGACAATAAAATATTGAAAAAAAATTTCTGTACTTCATGCAAGACATAAAGTACACATTTGATTGACAAAAAAATAAAACTTATTAAGCATTTTGGGGATATTTTACATACCCTTAGAATATCTCTCAAAAATATTGGAAGCTTGATATATGCACATGTATATACAATCCTATTTTTTAAATAAAAATAAAATGTGTGGATCAATCAAAAAAAAATTGGGGGTCACCTGTATGTTGATGGCTGCAATTAAATTTTTTTAAATTTCAAGTTTTTATTCTAATTCCAGTTAGTTAACATACAGTGTGATATTAGTTTCAGATGTACAATATCGTGATTTAACACTTCCATATAACACCCTGTTCTCGTCATCACAAGTGTCCTCTTTAATCCCCATCACCTGTTTCACCCAGCCCCCCACCCACCTCCCCTCTGGTAAACATCAGTTTGTTCTGTCGAGCTAAGAGTCTGTTTCTTGATTTGTCTCTCTCTCTCTTATTTTCCCCCTTTGCTTGTTTGTTTTGTTTCTTAAACTCCACATATAAGTGAAATCGTATGGTACTTGTCTTTTTCTGACTTAATGTTGCTTAGGATTATACTCTCTAGCTCCATCCATGTTGTTGCAAATAGCGATATTTCATTCTTTTTTATGTCTGAAAAATATTCTGTTGCACGCGCGCGCGCACACACACACACACACACACACACATCCCTCTCCCATCTTCTTTATTCATTCATCCATCGATGGGCACTTGGGCTGATTCTGTACCTTGGCTTTTGCAAATAATCCTGCTATAAACATAGGGGTCGTGGTTGTAATTTTGTTCCTCGTTCATAGGAGAAAATTAGTTCTGTTGCTGTTTCCTGACATTCTGCAAAGGTTGCAGGGCATGTTCCACGTGATAATACTAAAGAGCTGTTTTAGAATGGCGCTTGGAAGAGTTTACTTCCCAGATACTGAATGGAGGTTGTCTGAGGAACATGTGAATGAATGCCTCTTGTCTCTCAGTCTTATGCCTGGCACTTTGAGGGTGGTCTCCCTCCCATGAGGGTTTCACAGGGAACAGTGCAAGCACTGCACACCCAGTGGGCAAATTCAGTGTCACCTGGTGAGGTTATGTTCACTATAGGCTAGAGGGCCACACTCTGCCCTAAGCAATTCTCAGGGGTGTGCCAGCTGAATTCACAGGCATGGATGTGACCAAGCAGGGAGGGAGGCAGGGGATATTTATTAGCAACTACCGGGTCCTGGTGTGGTCTAAGCATTCTCAAGACCATCACTATGTTAATGCTCACAACTGTGAGTTTTGCCTATGGTTGTATTGAATAATAAGAGTAATAATAATTAATGTGTTACACGTTCTGCAAAAGGGGACATAGAAGTTCAGAGAGAGGATGTGTGTGTGAGAGAGACAGAGAAAAAGGAGGGAGAGGAGGAGGAGAGAAAATAATGTGGTGGCTAAGTGTGAATGTTTCAGTGCATACTATAATTATGGCACCATGCTAGGTCCTTTTTGGGGGTTATTTCAACAATTCCTCCCAGACTTCCCATGTGAGGAGTTTGAGTAATTAGCTCAATCAGGGGAGAATAATGAACCCAGGAAATCCACTGTGCTGGTCTGCCTCTTTGCAGAAGGGCCTGCCAGCGTCCTTCCGGATGTTGTTACCCTAGTTGTCTAGAGCACCTGAAAACTGAAGCCTTCCCTGCTGAGGGTGGGAGAAGCCCACAAGAATACTGTCCTCATGTTACACGCCACTGTCTCTAGCCTGAAGGTTAATCAGCTTCCCTCCACAGCCCTATTCTCTCCAAAAAGTGGCTGCTCACTAAAAATCAAGACCGTGATGTCTTTTCCTGACTTACAGCATCTTATAACCATCAACACGTGAGAGAAACTCTATATCTGATTTTGGTAAAAAATACTTTTCTCACCAAAACATTTTTTGATAGCACAGAAAAAGAGATGCATGTTCATTAAAGTTTACTGGGTGTCTCTCCCTGGCATTTTCCACATGAGGATCATCTAAGGCCATGCAGAGTGGGCGCTAGGGATAGCTAACTGGAGCATGATTTAACATAGACCCAATCTCTATTTTCACAGGGACAAAAGCAGTCCAAGATGGGGTCCCTTAGGATGTAAGGACATGTCCACTGACCTAACTGCATTGGTTGACAGTGACATGGGCTCAGACAGGTGGGCCAATATTGTTCCAGGTTGACCTTTATTTGCTCTAAAAAGAGAGCAAGGTAGGGACAGCAGCACACTGGTTGCCAGGCTGCTCCCATCCCAAGGCTGAGGCTGGGTTCTCACAGAAGAAGGCAGGCCTTGGACAGAGGTTTTGAAGAAAAAGGAGAAAGAAAACAGGTTCTGACTCTCGGGAGGGCAGAGCTGACAATACGTTACATTTGTGCTATGGAGTCTTCACCAGAGCTTCTGTTCAGAGCTAATTATAAATTCTCAGGCAAAAATGGCTCTGAGCCGCCTTTCTAGGTTTATCTTCACTAGTCTTCTGCTGCTATCCTCGACTCCAGCCAAGGCAGGCTTCTAGCTCTTTCTGAGGGCTGTCTACCTCTCTCCTTGCCTGTCACTTCAGATGCTATCCATTCCTTGAGGATGGTCTATTATTCTGCAGCCTTGAGTTTTGATGCCTCAACGCAGTGTGATCTCTCCTCCCCTGAAGAACACAGACCCTTCATTAAAGCAGACACTTTCCGTGGAAGTTCCCATGTGAGAGCAGTGTAGTCTTGTGGTTATCTGCATGGTCAGAAAAATTCCACTCCATCCCTGATCAGCAAATGATTATGAGCAAGTTATTTATGGATAAAATTGTGACCATACTAACAATGGCCACCAGATGCTCAGTGTTAACTCTGTATGGGAACTTCAATATCCATCAACTCATTACATACTCCCAATGACCTATGAGGTAAGCATGAACATGGCTCTTGTGCAGACAAGAAAACAGAAGCTATGATAGATTAAGTGACACGTCCAGGCTCACGCACATGAGAAAGCAGGCTTTGATCTCAGAGAATTTGGTCCCAGAGCCCTCTGACCAAGATGCCACCATACCCTTGGGGCCTCTGTCTTCTTGTTTGTAAAATGGGTACTGCAATGATACCCATTTCATAGGACTGTGATGAAGACTAAGATAATACAAAAGAAGTGCAATAACTAGAGATCAGTGGTTCCTAGCTGCTGTCATTGTTATCACCATATGCTGGCCTCATCCCTTCCGTGTCGCAAAATGAAACTGGATGGGCAGGACAGTCATTTTTTCCTAACTCTTTGTATCTCATGTGGTGTCACCCTGTGCCTAACACATCCATCACAGTGAATTTGAGATCTGGGCCTGACCCAGGCTCAAAGAGATTGACAAAGGGTTCTAGATTTTTTCCTAGAATTTGGGGACATGTGTCCTAAGTAACTGTGGACCCCTGAGCCATTGTGCTTTTGTGCTTTCATGGCATTTGACTCCCCTTGCCAATTCCTGCTTTAGGCAAGTTATCTAACCTCTCTCCTTGAGGTCTCCTGGGCAACGTTTCAATATAACGTTTTCTTTCTCCTCTCCCCTCTGCCTTCCCCTTTCCCTCCTCTACCCTCTTTCCGCCTCTCCTCTCCTCTTGCCTCCCCTCCTATCCCTCCCTCCTCTCCTCTCCTCCCCATTTCCTCCCCTTTGCTCCCCTCCTTTCCCTTACTCTTCTTCTCTCCTCCTCCTCCTCCTCCTCCTCCTCCTTCTTCTTCTTCTTCTTCTCTCTCTCTCTCTCTCTCTCCCTCCCTCACACTATTTCTCTCCTCTCCTCTTCCCCCCTTCTCTCCTGTTCTCTATGTCCTCTTTCCCTCTGTTGGCCACTCTCAGGCTGGAATGGCCATCTGATCTCACAACTCTGTATTTTACTTCTCCAGTAGGACAAGCAGCATCCCAGGCCCCAGGACTGTGAGCCAGAGTCTCCCGAATCAAGGGCCCTCATAACTCAGGGACATCTGGATGGCTTTTAGGGTATGAGGTGTTTTATCCAGGATCACCTCTTCCTTTGCTTGGATTTAGTACATCTCTGGGACTGAAACGGCTAATGAGGTTAGTGGTTTAGGGGCAGCTGATGTGAAGCTGCTCCTGCTTTCTTTCCTGCACTAATATCGCTGGACAGGAGCTGGAATTTTCATCTCGTTCATGCTGGAGTCCTGGTTCAATGGCCCTTCTTCTAGATAAGATTCCTCCAGGAACAGCATACCCCATCCATTTATGGAAATAAAAATTAAAAAGAAAACCGACGCTGCAGCCCTTTTAAAAAGCACTTGCCCTGCCCAGGTCATTCAACTTGTGGCAGAGGGCATTTCCATTAAGTCAACCCGGAAGATAACCAACAAATAATCCTTCACAGAAATAATGTCTTAAAGATTGGGTCACCTGGGTGGCTCAGTTGGTTGAGCATCTGTCTCTTTTTTTTTTTAATTTTTTAATGTCTTTATTTTATTTGAGAGACAGAGACAGAGAGTGAGTGGGGGAGGAGCAGCAAGAGAGGGAGACACAGAGTCTGAAGTGGGCTCCAGGCCCTGAGCTGTTAGCACAGAGCCCAATGAGGGGCTCAGACTCATGGACCATGAGATCATGACCTGAGCTGAAGTCAGATGCTTAACTGACTGAGCCACCCAGACACCCCAAGCATCTGACTCTTGATTTCAGGTCAGGTTATGATCTTGTAGTTGGCGAGTTCAAGCCCCTCATCAGGCTCTGCCCTGGTGTCATGGAACCTGCTTGGGATTCTCTCTTTCTGCCCCTCCCCCACTAATGCTCTTGTTCCCTCTCTCAAAATAAATAAATAAATTTAAAAAATGATGTCTAAAAGATGAAAAGGATTAGTTTCCTTTATACATCCAGTTCATTGTCAGTAGTGCATTTAAATTCTATCTTATGCTGTGGTTTGAGGGTCCACAGGTTGGAGGGGCTCCACCTGAGGCCCTTCACAGGGACAGGGCATGGGTTTGTAATGAAGCAGAGCATGCAGCCCCGCCTCTGGTGGGATAGGTCCCTGAGGGAGCACCTGCCTTGGGCCCCCTGCCCCCCCGCCCCAGTTATACACCTGCTACTGACTGAATTCGTGTTCTCACAGCACTGATGCACCTCTGGTGGAGCTCTTGCTACCCCTCCATGCGTTTGTTTCCTCTTCTGCCTGCAGGTCCCACACACCCTCATTTTCCCTCCATCTCTTAAGGCCTTTGTCATGGATGGTGGTCTGACAGGACATGGGCAGTGCCTGAGCAGAAAGGCCTGAAGAAACATAATGACTTGAGCTGCCTTCCTCGAGATGAAGGGCCTGGGCTCTCTGTCTCAGTGGGCATGACCTGTGTTTGGGTGAGCCTCAGCCTGGAGTGACTCATGACACGCCTGGTAGTCTTCAAGTGCCATCCACATGGGTACCAAGACCCAGTGACAGCCCCGCTGAATGCTACAAGACAGTCATTAGGTTTACAAATGATTCACAGCAAGTGACTCATAAGACACAAGGCCTACCGCCTCCCCTTCCCTGCCACCTCCAGGGGCATTTAAAATATGCACAAGTTTATCACTTTATAAGAATGAAGCTTGAGACCTGTCCTAACTCTTTTAATCTCCTCAGGAAAAATGTTCTTCAGCAACTTGGGAAGGCCTCTCATCCCTGGATAAGGCTGACAAATGGTGTTATACCCCAAAGACATGGACGTAGGCCTGGGTTTCTGCTCACATGACAGGAAAGTGGCTCAGGACATGGCTACAGATGCTGCCAGTGCTTTCCAAAAGAGGGAGCAATTGGGCTGCTATTATTTGTCTTCCATTCCCACCCATCCTCAGCCCTCCTCTGCCAAATTCCTTTGAACCACTGGGGCAGAGACTTCTGGTGGTAAATGGAGAGACAACATTAACACTAGTAGCCAAACAGGCAAGGTAGTATTTTTGGTGATGGGGATTATTGATTCAAAAAGACATAAAGAGGAACTTTCTGGGATGTTGGGAATCCTCTATGTCTTCATCTTGCTGATGGTTGCAAGGTGTGTACAGATATAAAAAGTCATTGTCACCAAGCTGACATCTCGGTGTGTGCAATCTACGGTATGTAGTTATATCTCCATGAACAACAGTACTGTCCCAACACAGGTGGGAGATGTTGCCAGTGGTTTCCATTTCATGCCACGCCTGACCCACTTTATTCTGGAGACACTGAAATTCTATTTATATCCATTACACATCTTTATCTTCCTCCACAAGTATGTTTATACCCATAGGTTATATTTATATCTGCAGCCACATCTATATATTTAAATCTGGAGAGGAGGGAAAAGTGTTATATGTGTGTGTCTATATATAGGGCAGTTTACTTCTTTCAAAGAACAGGGGGATCTTAGCTCCCCCCTCCTCACTTCTCTTTTTTTTTTTTTTGAGCAGGACCCACATTCATACACACACACACACACACACACACACACACACACACACGCACTAAGCCTAGATACCCAATCAACAACCTTGCCTTATCCCTTGTCTGAGATGGTAAAACTGACCTTGATGATGAGCTTGGGGATCGTCAGCATGGTGGACTTCTGCTTGGCCAAAACATCCCTGGTCTCATTGACACGTGCTGTGACAAAGAAGTGCAGGAACCCTTGCTCTAGCAGCTGGTTCATGTACTCGCCTGCTCTGATCAGTACCTCCTGTTTCTTGACTGTTGGGGGAGAAACAAACATGCAGAGCATCAGGCCTGGAGTGAGACCTGCCTGATTTGCCCCAAGTGCCCTGTTTTTCCCATACTAGCTCAGCAACCAGCAGAAGCACAGCAAAGGTTAGGCGCAAATGGAACAGAGTCAATGAAGGACAAAGCCTCCTGCTTCTCAGGTAAAACAAGAATGTGCTAGAAAATTTAATATTCAGTAAGGCCTTACTAAGGAAAATGAGCCTATTTGTTGCCAACAGTGCTTTTGCTGTTGTAGAAATGCAAAGCTGCAACAGAGATGTTTAAAGTCAAGGACCAAGGGGTTTTAACTGGGCTGCTTTGAGTTGAGCAAGGACAATTCCAAGATGGCAGATGTGGAGTAGTGAAACACAAGACCACTTTGTACAGCAGGAAACATCTCACAGGCCATAGGCCACTGTTAAGCAAAACTGTCAACTACTTAAACCCCTTCCTTGTATCACTCCACATTTTCTTTCCAGCCTTTTCTGTACCAATCTGACATGATTTTTCTATTTAAGAGAAGAAGCCTCTGAAACCAGTTTTTACCCTAGGCATTCAGCTCTCTCCCACCCCCTTCCTATTTGCAAGGTAAAAGACCTACAGAGGTGCCAAATGCTTGTTTCCTCAAGTCACTGGTATTAGCTTTTAGGTGTTGTGGACAGACCAGTGAGGAGGGCATGTGGAGAATGGGTGGGAGAGGTAGTCTGGGCTCCCCTCTACTCACCATCTGGGCTGAGGGCATGAATGCTCTCTTGTGGCCCTGAGTACAAGTGAGGTTCTATTTGACGGCATCTCCCACTTTCTCTAGCATTCTCATTTGCCACTGCTCAGGTTCAGGAGAGCAAAGCCCACTTCTTCTGCATTGTCAGCTGGGTAAGCAGGCCCAGCAGGGAAACAGGTGGCTCCCACCCCCAACCCCACGCATGGAACATAGGCTCTGTAAATGTTCATGGAATAGAGCATCTCCACCACTGCTTCCCTGCCCATGTCTGCCTTTGGCCAGAGATTCCATTTCCCTGTGGAAGTTATTGAAGGAAACGATTCCCATGAGCCAGACTTGAAGTGTAAGGGACAGCCCCTAATTGGGGCAGTCTGAAATGAGGACAGGGCACTGCATGGGGTGAGCCAGGGCACAGGGAAGGCACCCTGACTTGCTGAACCACAGGCGAGGGTACATCAGGCCATGCTCGTCATGTGTGTCTAAGTCTCTTCATGGATGAGAAGGTGCTGTGACGGCCTCGGGCCTCTGACTGAAGAGTTTTCAATCCTGGTTGCAGATTACAATCACCCAGGGACTTTTAAAAACCTGCCCTGCTGAATCCCACCACAGACCAATTAAATCAGAGTTTTGGGGGCTGGGGCCCAGGCATTATTTTTAAAGTTCTGGAGCAGCTGACTTTAATGTGCAGGTGGGTGGGGAGGCACTACTCACGCACCCCAGAAAATTCCCACAGAATCATCTCTGTAGAAGCTTCTGGTCACATGGAAGTTACACCCTTCCAATCCAGCTACTTGCTGCTCAGAGTGTGGTCTGCAGCCCTGCAGCACAGCCGTCGCCTGCTAGTTCATTAGAGAAGCAGGTTCTCTGACCCCACTCCAGCTTACTAAAAGGATCTGCATTTGATAAGTGTCCACACGATGCATATCAAGCTTTGAGAAGCTCCCAGAGATAGGAATGAGGTTCTAACAGAAGGGGTGGAGTTAGGGCAGAATTAGGGTGGACAGTCTCGATCTTAAAACTGAAAGTCCTGCACCCCGGAGCCCATGCAATTCCTGGAAAGCTGGAAAGGTTGGTCATTCTAGGCCAGTGGTTGTCAACTGGGGGCAGTTTTGCCCCCAACGGGATGTTTAGTAATGTCTGGAGACACGGGTCTCCCCAGTGGTCACAACTAGGGGCTGCTACCAACTTCTAGTGAGACCAAGGATGCTGCTAAATATCCTACAATGCACAGGAAAGCCCACACATCAGCCTGAAACAGCAGTGGTGCTCTGGCTGAGAAACCCTGCCCTAGCTTTTGCTGAGTTATTAGAATGTATTGATCCATCTTAGACAAGTACTGAACAACATGGCTAGGTTTTCTGAGGGCAGTCCTATTCCATTTAAAGCCAGCCATTAGAATCTATGACCTTGGTTTGACCTCGGCCCTCAAATTCTGCTTTATTGCATGACCCATTCATATTGCCTTCTTTGGGTCTGAGCCTGGACCCTGCTTCCTCCATGGCTTCCCTGGCAAGTAATTGTCCAGACACATAAGACTCCATTCTTTGACTGGCTATAACCTCAGAGTAACACAAGGAGCCTGTTTTTTACCGCCTATTCCCCCAATCTGGATGGATGCAGTAGCAAAATTGTATGCCTTGGAGAACATGCATTTTGTCTCCAGCTGCCTCCAGTAATAATAATAATAATATAAAAAGATTAGACTCCTTCTGATTATTGCTGGAGGGCTGTGTTTGATCACTGGGTTCCTTTAGGCTGGCAAGATGTCCCTGACTTCTTTCTTCCAATCTTAACAGTGGCTTTTGCTACCTTTATAATGTTGGCACCAGGGCATTATTCTCTGGGGTTGGAACATTCTCTAAATCATAGCACTAAGGAAACTGGGCTGTGCTTCCAAGCCCAAGAGAACAGTGCTCCTGAAATAGTATGTTATGTAAGTGCTGTGTTTTGCCACCGCACAAGAAATTGTTCTAGATAAAGTTTATTAAACGTGGCAAGAGAAAGAAGGATAGGTTTTCATTCCATGAGTGGTGGGGCTGGGATCCTGCCAATATCATTTACTGTGTCTGGGGAAAGCCAAGGGAGACACAGACAGGAGCTGCCTCATCTCTTTTTCCAAAAAGCAAAGAAAACTAAATATAGCCAAGTGGAAATGATAGCACCTTTGAAGGTACTGGAAGGTTTAAGTTATTCAAATCTTCCAAGCTGATTCTAGCCCACACATTCTCTTTAATCATCAATCTGGAAAGTATGCCTCCCATTCTACTTGGAAAACTTTCTTTGTAACAGAGCTTCCTAGGACTCTGTACTCTGACCTGCTTGATCAAGGTCTAGAGTCAGGTGACACTTTGCAATACACTGCAAGTTGTTTTCTTCTCTTTCTTTCTTTCTTTCTTTTTTTTTTTTTTTGCAATTTATTTTAGATTGCCGTATGCAACCTATTGCATACAGTTATGCCACCTGGCCAGCTATCCCTAGATTAATGACTGAGAGGGTTGATGGATCATGCCATTTCAGCCCACGAACTCATATAAGCCCCTTCTCTCATTGGATTAGGGAGAAAAGGGGAAGAAGATGGAGTGATGGTTCTCCCGTGAAGTGGGAAAAGAATGGTGCATAGTTAAACCTGAGTGAGATCATGTCTCATTTCTGCTCAAAACACAATATAGGCTCCACTGTGTCCACTGGAATCAAAGCCAAAACCCTCACAAGGGCCCACAGTTCTTTACGTGGTCTACACCCACCACTCTTCCCTGGCCACCTTTGCTCCCAACTCCAGTTTCCTGGCTACATCAGACATGTTCTGGCCTCAGGGCCTTTGCATTTACAGTTTTTTTTCTGACTGCAAAGCTTGCTCCTTTCCTTCTGTCAGGTTAGATGTTACCTGGTTAGAGAGGTTTTCCCTGATCACCTTACCCCCACAGCATCCCTTCCATCCCTCACCCCGCTTACCCTGTTTTATATTTTCCTATTATATGCATGACCATACTATATAGTACTTGTTTATTTATTGTCCGTTTCCTTAAAACCACAAACTCCATGAGTAGGCACTCTGTTGTGTTCATTCTTGTGCCTTCAGCACAATACAGCATCTAGACATTCAGCATGAAATAAAGGTTTGGGGAATGAATCTACAACCCTGTGATGTAGGAGGTATTGTTCCCAGGAACAGAAGAGCTCTGATCAGATCATGTAAGTAACTTGCCTCGGAACACACAGCTGGTAGGTCAGATAGTCACACCTAAAATCTCAATTTATCTAATTTCAAGACCCAGTTTCTCTAAACTCCACTGTGTCTGCCTGTTATAACCAATTGTGATGCCTGTTCTCTTGAGTCCTTTACACTGACTACTCATTTCTTTAATAATTACCTTTCCTACCTCAAGGGGTATAGAAAAAGTGTTAGATGCCCTAATTTCAAAAAAAATATACCATGGTGATTTCCTAATTGTTAGCCACATTCCTAAAGCTATGGAAACTTGTTTCCCCCATCTTGTAATTAGGATTTTTGAGAATAGGTCCCCATTTTCCTGGGAATATCTTTCTGAAGCCTCAGAAGGGTAGACTCATGGTGGCCTTGAATCCAGAAAGCTTGAAAACGATTGGGGTGTATGAGCTGGTCGTCCTGGGAAAGGGGGGCATATTAGTCTTACTTGCCTCCATGTTGTAACATTTATTATTTGTTCACCTTTAAATTTTTTTCTTTTTCTGGGCCACATGTCAGGTCAACAGAAATCCAGTGCCTTGACGCACTCAGGTCCTTTCTAACCTGCTTGGCCTGGTGACCAGGTTCTCCCAGTTACCTCGTTCTACCAGTTGTGTGACCAACTTTTGAGCTCCCTAAATACTAGTACCCCAAGAAATGGGTAGTCTTCGAGATTGGTTGAAATTGCAATCTCCAATGCAAGATGGAGCCTGTCCAAACCAATCCTCCTTAAATTATTCTGAACTTCTATAGTGAAGCCAATGCTTTGGAAAGCCACATATTAAAGGAGGCTGGCTAGAATCAAGGATGAGAAAGAGATCCCATAAGAGGTGGCAGAGGGAGAAAAACACTTCAGAGGCTCCTGGATAGCACATCCTGGGTCTCTAGTCTCTCAAGGGCAGACTCTCCCCTGTCCTTATACATCAGCAGACAAGTTTTCAGAAACAGCCTGTCTGCAGAGCATAGATCTCCTGCCTCTTAAATGGTAAAGCAAAGCCATCATTTCTGCTGAAGCAGTCCCCCAAAACTTTACCTAACTTGGGGAGAGAGTTACCAGCAGGAGGCCTGCTGTATAACGCCTGTGCATCACAGAATTTCCTGGTCACTAAATTCCCCTTGGGATCTTGTTAAAATGTAGGTCCTGTTTTGACAGACGTGGGGTGGGGTCCAAGAGTCTGCATTTCCAACCACCTCCCAGGGGATGATGATGTTTCAGGTCCTTGACCCACACTTCAAGTAGCAGAAAATTACATTTAATTCTAATGACTCATGGGGCTCTAGGCTTTGACCATTTCTTTTAAAAAATTTTTTTAAATGTCGTTTATTTTGAGAGAGAGTTTGTGCTAGCAGGGTAGGGGCAGAGAGAGAGAGAGAGAGAGAGAGAGAGAGAGAGATATGGAGAGAGAGAAAGAGAGAGAGAGACACACACACACACAGGGAGACAAAGAACACCAAGCAGGCTCCTCGCTGCCAGCCCAGAGCCCCAGGTGGGGCTCTCACTCACAAACTGTGAGATCATGACCTGAACCGAAATCAACAGTTGGATGCTTGACTGAGTCACCCAGGCACCCCTCGGTGTTCACTTCTATGCATGAGAGGTGAAGGTGACATTTGAGGCACCCCTTGAAGAAAAGGGTTCTCCCATGTGGTTCATCCTCCTGAGCTCTGAGACAGAATTTTAAATTTGGCTGAAAGTTATAAATGAGTGATAGCACCAAGCCAGACAGGGAGGCAGAGAACAAGTCCCAAGGAGAAGAGCCCCCTTGTTAGCTTACAGGAGAAGGGCTCCAGTGTCACTTCGAATGTCTCCTTCTTGAATTCTGCCTTGGAGACTCCTGTGTAGAAGACAATGTTGCCTGAGAGATAGGCTGAGAGGGTGTAATGGTTGGGGCTGTTGTTCTGGAAGGTGATGGTGAGCTTGAAGTCTCTTCCCAGCACCGCTTTCTCCACTTCAAAATTCATGTTCACGTCAGACCTTGGTTTGACGATGCCTTCTGTGTTGAGGGACTTTTTAGCCCCGTACATCAGGGCAGTTTCTAGGGCCAGCCTCTCTTCTTCTTGGCCTAGGAAGGATGCAGAGATAATGACAGGGAATAAGAAACCCAATCCATCAAAGAGAAATTAATAAACACATGGTACTCCGGGCGCTGTGTGTTGTCCTTGCTGGGTATCCTCCATAAACCATGCAATTTCCTTCGAGACAGGTGTGTTGCCATTATTCCTATGTTACCAGTTCTGCAAAGTCAGACATTATTCCCATGTTACCAATTCTTCCCAGGCTGCCCAGTTAGGTGGCATGACCAGGGCTTACCTGCAAGGGAGGAGTTAATGGGCTTGCTCTAAAAGCTGTTTCCCCAGTGCCACTACTATGGGGTTCAGTGGGTATATTTGGCACAATCTACTTCTTCTCAAATAGTGGCATCAATTTGCTTCTCTCTCCAAGTGCTAGCTAGAATTTGGGGATCTCTAAGTAAAGATTTTGGCAATAGCTACATCTAGCCATTCTAGCTGGTGCTATACAAGTGTTCTTCTCTTCATGGGTCTTTCTGGTAACATCTGTCTTACTCATCTCTCTTTCCACTTGGGTCTATCCCCTTTGCTTCTGCTGAGATGATCCGTGGGCAGCTGCTCTCCTGCCCTCTACCCCTTCTTTTGTTGCCATATGGCCCTGGGAGAGTGCAAAGATCACTTTCCCCAAGCAGTGCACAATACCATCCACCCAGATATGATCAGTGTTAACAAACTTCCCCTGACAAAGGGCTTTAAAGGCCATCCTCCCTTGGGGAGCACTGGGTTCTCTAGTGCCTCTGGATGTTCACCGCATTTGTTATAGCCTATCAGACATTCTCAAATTGAGCCCTATGATGAGGAGACTTATTTGACCAAGATTTATCAAACTCATCTGACATTGAACACATTTGGTTTCAGGGACATCTATTGGCATCTGGTGGTGCATCATATTTTCTAAAACAGTGTGAGATGTGTGTTCTGTTTTTAGGTAAACATCTGTTGGGATTTCCATGGTGGTAGGGGAGGAGATGAAGGCAGGAAAGGGACGAAAATGGGTAAGTTCTGGAAGAATCAAACAATAGCTTTGTGCAGGTATGGTCAGGCCTCAGGGCTTACTCCTCCTGGGTCCAAGGTGGGCTAACATTTCCTTTGAGAGCCCTTGAAAAAATGCTTGGCTTGAGGAGACAGGGCGTGAGGAGGCATGGAAAGATAGTCACTATTCCCTTTATTACCCAACTACCTTTGGATATATCTTTGTGCATTGTGGAAGATACAGAGGCAAATTCTTTGACTTGTAAAAACTAGTCATGGGAATGGTTAGCAAAAAAAAAAATGACTTTGAAATAAAAAATGTGAACTTTTAAATTAGTTAATTTTTTAAAAATTACTTTTAATGTTTATTCATTCTTTTTCTTTAAAAATTTTTAATGTTTTATTTATTTTTTTGAATAAGAGAGAAAGAGAGAGAGAGAGAGAGAAAGAGAGCAAGCAGGGGAGGGACAAAGAGAGGGGGAGAAACAGAATCCGAAGACAGGCTCCAGGCCCTGAGCTAGCTATAAGCACAGAGCCCAACACAGGACTCGAACCCATGAAACATGAGATCAAGACCTGAACCCAAGTCGGATGCTCAATACACTGAGCCACCCAGGCGCCCCAACGTTTATTCATTCTTGGATAAAAAATGCCTCTCTTGTGAGAGACAAAGAGAGATAGAGTGTGAGATAAGGAGGGCAAAGAGAGGGGGGAGACACAGAATCAGAAGTAGGCTTCAGGTGCTGAGCTGTCAATACAGAGCCCGACGTGGGTCTTGAACCCATGAACCATGAGATCATGACCTGAGCTGAAGTCAGTGGTTTAACTGACTGAGCCACCCAGGTGCCCCTAACTTTGTTAATTAAGAAAATGTCTTCTACCTTAGTAATGAGATGCAATGCAGATGAAAAAGTTAATAACAATATCTACCACTGATAAAGATGTGACAGGTATTGTGTTTAAGTGTGTACTCGTCACTGTCTCATTTAATCCTCAGACAACTCGACAAGGCTACACTACTGTTATTCATGTTCTTGTTTGTAAAAAACAAAAACAGGGCACCTACCTCAGAGGATTGTTAGGTTAGAGGTCATACCCACATAAGAGTCGGCAGCTACCAGTACTTTGCAAAGACAGAAAATGACAGTAGGTGTTGCAAACAAGCATGAGTGTAGTGTGTGTGTGTGTGTGTGTGTGTGTGTGTGTGTGTGAACAATTTCTCTCATTGTCAAGATTTCAATTAGGTGCCAGAAACAGCTGGTCTAGGGTAAGCATTGGCTAGCACATATGCTTGCAGATCAATAGGAGGCAGACAATAACAAAGGGGATGACAAGGAAAGTTCAGTGAACTGTTTCAGCAGAGAGCACCTGACAAGCCTGGCCTTGGGAAAGCAACCACTTTGGATGGCCACTAGGTATGCATTTAGATAAAACGCAGGAGGGGAACCCCAGCAGAGGGGGCCTGGTCAGAGAGTGCCACCTGGGGGCAGAGAGGCTTGTGAGCTGGCTCTGAAGAGGGGAAGGGGCTGTGGAAGGCTTGTGGTGAACCAGGAGAGACTTTCTATGGGGTCACGGACAGAGGAGCCTCGAGGGATCAACCTGCTCTGTGAGCAGGAAGTGCAGGGACACACAGGAGTCAGGGACATCAGGGTCTCCCCAGAGCTCTGCAGAATCCCCATCTCTCTGCAGTTGTGCTTTATGCTCTGACATCTTACATAATTCAGGACCATGAATTCAGTGCTGTGGGAGAGTGATCTAAAGCTAGATTATATTTTCTGAGATTCCTCTGTGGCCTCCAGGAGCAAGGTCAAAAGCATCTTTCCGTTAGCTCAGGTGTAATGAAAGCATCCTTTTATGTCTGTGGAAGCTTCTTCTCATTGTTCAGGTGTTAGCTCAGATGTCACCTTCTTAGAGATCCCCCCTTCCCTTACCCCGTGTAATGTGTTCCCAAACCCAGCCCTCTCATCTCTCGCTGACACACTGCCTGGTTTTCTGTCCTTTTCCCAGTACTGACAATGCATGACATTACTTTCCCCACCAAAAACCATTTCCATGCCCCCAGGACCTACGACCCAGCCTGGCACAGAGGCTCTGAATGATTGAGGTTTGGAGAGGCACATTGCTTTCAACCAGAGACAAAACTTTCATCTTTATAATAGATACTAAATAGACCAGTTTGGGACATATGATGTGCATCTAAGTTCGCCTGTGAAAGTGTCACTTGCCTTACCATTCATTTGGTGATTTGGTGCGAATTGAGCCACTGTAACATACAGGCACTGTGCCAGGCTCTGATGAGAAGCACAGCCCTTCCCTCAGGGGTCTTGGGGACAAGTGCAGAGGAGTCACTGTACATGTGTCCATCACAGATGCTGGGGCAGTAACATGGGGGAGAGACTCAGCACCTCCCGGGGGCAGGGAAGGCTTCTTGGAGGGATTTTTCTCTCCACAGTAAGAGCAAGGGCATGAAGACAGTGGCAGTCCGGCTCCGTGGATGACTGTCAGCAGCTCTCCTGGCTACTGCTTGGGATGCCTGTGGATGTGGTTGGGAGGTACAGTGAGGGCTCCCAAAGGCAACTAGCAGAGGCTTGGCAAGCTCTGATTGGAATGCCCTTCAGGCAACCGAGGAGAGAAAGGGCTTTTAAGCAGTGTGGTAACAGACTGAAATTTATATTTTAAATATGTCACTTTGGCAGCAATGCATGCGTTAGACAGAAGGAAAGAGGATGTGGGGGGAGGGTGGAACTAGGAAGTTACAGCAGGTAGCCAGGAGAAAACTACTCAAAGCCTGCGCTAATAGTAGTAGTATTGTGGTAACGATAGAGTCACTGGCAGGAGTGGAAACTGACTTTTACTGGACACATATTCTGTATCAGGAACTATGCTAAGGGCTTTCCACACCTAATGCCATTAAATTCTCAGAGAGTGGCCATGGTATAAAGATAGGAGGGGAGATGAATTTGAACTGTTTTAAAGGGGACGTTTAGAGGGTTTGCTGCTTGACCGCATTGCTAAATCTGAGGGGGGCTGTACTTCTCTTCATTGGGGTCGGGAGTGAGGGAAACAGATTCTGGCAAGGGAGCGAGTGAGAGAAGGTGGCATTAGGGAAGGGTCAGTTTCAGGTTTCTAAGGGAGACTTAAGTGAATGTGGAGCTGACCAGAGAAGTTGGGCCAATGAATCCGACTGGGGGGCTCTCACTAGATAAGCGAATGTTAACACCAGCCGTGGAGAAAGAATATAAAGTGGGTAGGAATGAAGCCCAAGGGTTGAACCTAGACTAAGTAACTTTAAGAGATAGGGAAAAAAAGAAAGAGGAGTTTAGAGTTGCAGAAGGGGTTAGAAGAAAGAATCAGGTAGTTGGGATGGAACCAGAAGTGGAACAAAGGAAAAGAGAGAATTTCAAGATTCAGCGCTGAGCAGTGGCATCAAAAGGCACCGGAAGCTCAGGCAAGCGGGGATCCGCAAACATTTGTTCCGGGTCGCAATCAGGGGTCTTGGCAGACTTGAGAAGAGGAGCTTCAAGGTTCTGCTGCCAGTAGCAGAACTGAGGTATGGTAGGCAAGAATGAAAAGAAAAGTCAACCAATGGGGTTCCAAGGGTGGCACCTCTTTCGAGATGCCTGGTCGTGGGGGCCAAGAGGAAGAAAGAACAAGCCATGTTCGGTGGGGAATACATGGCTGAAAAAGAATTTCATAATTTTTTTTTAATGCAGGTGACAGTTGATCCTGCCTAAATGGCAATGGGAAGGAGCGAACAGGGAAGGAGAGATGAAAATACGAGTGACAGAGGGAATAATTGATGGAAGAAGGAGGAAATGGGATTCCAGACACCATCATAAAAGAAGATAGATTGCCGCAGAAGTTTTAAGAATTCTGGTTTTCAAAATTTTATAGTTTCCTAATCTTATATATTTGAAAAGAGGTATAAAATTAATATTAAGCTTTAGTTCATCCAAGTGAAAAATGATCTTTCCACAATTTAGTTAATTAAAATAGTTAATTCCTAAATCTGGTAATAATTTCTTATCTATGTTTTTATTCATCTCCACATTTTAGTGGCCACATTCAGCATTTATGGAGAGAGAAATTATATGAGAGATTCAATAATGAGAATCAGAGTGACAAATGCATGACCACGGATGTCAGCAGCCTTTCCTAGGGGCCCATGGCAACGTCATAATCACTCAGTCTTTCCCACCAGATCCAGGTGCCATCTCTGCCTCCTTCTGTAAACAGCAATCCACTTGGTCATACCTCAAGTCAGAATTTAAAATGCATCTGCCATTCTTGAGTAAGAGGCTAATTAACCTCCTGGGATCAGACTCCAGCCCAGAAGCAAGATGGGGAGTCTCTTGCAACTATTTCTGCAGATTTAGGGATTCTTTTCCTTGGACCAGACCCCAACACCACCCACCTCCCTGAGCCTTGCCTTCTTGCCAAACTCTGGAAGCCTGACCCTCAGAGATCTTTTCCATTCAGAGCTGGGGCATTTTATTTCTTTTAATCCTGTGTCCACCCCTGGTCAAGACCCCGACTCTCCTTCTGCATATTGTTTTTTCTTTGGGGGGGGTGTTCCTTCCCTTTTTTGACACCTGACCCTTCTGTTTTTTGACATCTGACCCTGATTTGGCTTTTACTGCCACCTCCAGAGATGACAGCTAATGAAAATGGTGCTCTGCTGTGCGGTTTAGACGAGACAGCTTGTTGTCTGGACGGCTCCCTACCGGGTCACCTCTTGCTCTCGACACTGTCAGGACTTCTTCCAGACCAGGAGTTTATCCCCAGTCCCTTTGGGCTGCCTTTTCCTGGAGAACTCTCTCCTCATGCTACACCTGGTTGATTCCTGTTTATCCTTCTGTCTCAGTGAGCCTATCACTAATGTCCTCCAGAATCTCCTCTCCAGGGGACTTGGAAGTCCCTTCTCTCTGTGCCCTGCAGCATTTGTCTACCCCAGTTCCGGGGACCTGCCACACAACTTGGTGAGGGCTTGCTTCCGCTCATCTCTCCAGATATACGGGAAGGCAGGACTGTGCACCTCCTCCCTACACAGTGCTGGAAATACGGTGTGTGGTTAATAGCAAGTTGTTAAATGAATGAGTGAATAAATGCATGAACGCTGCAGCTAGTTGCTTTTTTTTTTTTTCCTATGGACTTTTATTTTTCCTTTCCTGACCTTTTTGTCTATAACTCTATAACAAGAAAGCATTACTTGTTTGTTTGGTTTTATGGTAGTTACGGTTTAAAAAACTCTCATTTCTTGGGGTGCCTGGGTGGCTCAGTCGGTTATATGTCTGACTTTAGCTAAAGGTCATGATCTTGTGGTTTGTGAGTTCGAGCCCTGCGTGGGGTTCTGTGCTGACAGTTCAGAGCCTGGAGCCTACTTCAGATTCTGTGTCTCCTTCTCTCTCTGCCCCACTCATGCTCGGTCTCTCTGTCTCTCCCCAAAATAAATAAACATTAAAAAACTCTTATTTCAGGAAAAAGCCCAAAAGGAACAAAAAAACCCATCTTTGTATCTATGTTGTGCAATGGTTGATAACCAACAGAAGAGAAGGAACCATTTCAGAAATGCAGCAAAAACTCACTAGTTCAGATGACAAAAATCCTGAATTTCTAATACAATGCACAAGAGTTCTCAATTCAGCAAGCTTTCTCTTTATAGTGCAAATTGCTTTTTTAAATAAGAGCAGAGAGACTGTCTAAAATATTTAAAACAAATTCTGCACTTCTTAGCACTTCAGGAATACTGATGAATATTTAGGTATATGCTAATTACTTGTCATTTCTATCCATTCACTAAAATAAATGCCACTCCTAAGAACCTCTGCTGGTGAATCATTTGTAAAATACACTCCACACTCTCCAACAAGGCTCCCAAGCTCCTCTACCTCCTGTCTATTACTGACCTTGGGTAGCTTTGTCTCCAGCCACTAGGCACTCTGAACTGATGGTTTAGTAATGTCTTCAGGACCCTACATGCACTGACTACTTCACACCTCCATGCCTTTGTTCATTCATGTTCCCACTGCCTGGAAGTCCCTGTCTAGATTTCTTTAACTGTGGTCTGTGACTTCTCTTATCCTGGTCTCCTTTTTCTGAATCTTCTGGTTGGACAGAGTGTCCGCCTTCTTTGTTCCTCAAGTCCCTTCTGCATGATGATCTTATCACTTCCCCAGGAATGGAAACTGAGTCCTGCTCACCACAGGGATCCCTGTCACTAAACCCAATTCCAGACATAGAGTAGGCACCTGGTACTGATTGAAATGGACTTGTTGAGCTCAACAGCTGCATTTGAAGCCATCTACACAATAACAATTATTAACATTACCATTATTTTATAACTGAAATGGGCCTTCAACCTAATTGGCCTGAAGTAGTGAGATCGCACTGTCTTATTAATTTTGTATTATCTATCTTAAGGGACTTCCGCGATAATTCAGTGGAACAATGTACATGAAAATAGTTTGTAAAGCACTAAACAATTGTGAATGGTTGTTTAAATTTCTCTTATTGAACTAAAGTGGCATTAGTTAGACAATGTTTTCTATTATTGAAAGTTAAGATTCTTTTGTGTTTTTGTGAAAAGAACACATTCTGTATTGTATTAAAATAGGCATGACTTTAAACCAAATCTTTTTTAAAGGACATGCGAAAGGGAATTCTACTTAAAGCAAACAAACAAAGAGAACTACATGGAAAAATTGTGGGTGTGGTGTGTTTACCTCATGAGAGTTTATAGTTCATTTTCTGGAACACGTTTCATAGTGACAGTGGGGAAGTACCAAACAAGCTTGGGCAAAGAAATCCTCATTCAGTGGCAGTGAGTTACCTTCTTGGAATTTGTAGGTATCAGTAATATCCTTTATGCCATCTCCTCCAACTTCTTTAGTCACAATTAATTTCCCAATGTGGGTGGTATCAACGTTTTCAACCACATGAGTGCCATCTTTCTTGACTGTAATGTAAATGAGATCACTGTTGACCTAAAAACAGAAGAGGAGAGTATTAGCCATCATCCAAAATCTCTCTCAGGGATGTAGTCATCTGGGATCCCTAGTTGACATTTCCTTTCTTCAACAGCATTGGATTCACAGGGTTTGACTCATTTTAAAATGAATCTCAAGGGCACCCTAGCTTCTATTAGCCATGAGAGGTGTCATTAATTAAGAGTATATGGACTATTGATTGTTCAAGCATCAACCATTTCTTTCTCCCCTTTTCCTTGCTAGTGAATCCCATCTCCTCATAAAGAGCCAAAAGCACCAAGCCTGTTACTTGCTTTCCCTGACTGCTTTTAAGACAGCAGTGGCTGTGTGACCTACTGCCAGGAAGAAGAGGATGTCTTCTGGGTGGCTTCTGGAAAGGATTCTCCTCCATTATAAAGGAGAGAGTTTTCCCTTTCCTTCTGACTTTTGCATGTTTTCATATGAAGTGGTGTGATGCGTGGAGCATCTGTAGCCACCTTGGGACAGTGAAGAGAAACATTGCCAGCAATACAAAGACGGCCATGTAGAAAGATAAGAAGCACATGAGGGCTTAACAGTGCTGTTAAATGTCTGAGCCCACCTTGGGACTACCTACTTTAGGATTACTTACATGAGAAAAGCTTATAGTTAAATTCTTCCTGTTTAAGTCATTTTAATTCTGTTACTTGCAGCCAAAAGCATTTTAATTGAAAAATGATAGTAGGCTATCAGGAAAAATTCAGGCAATTTTCTGGTGGTTCAGCAACGAAACCGTTATTTGTGGTATTTGGAAACAGCATCGTTGGGCCATGGTGGTTGACCCCCAAGCTCTTATGACATTCTGTCTTATCACTCTTCTTTTCAGCAACAGTGTCTAAAGCTGTGCTTGAAGGCTGATTCCCACAGAATCTCTTTTTATATTCTTTACAAACACTTTCTTGGGATCCCACTTATTAGTATTGGAGTGGGTAGGAAACACAAACCATGGTGCATTATCAGGGGCACCAGCTGAAAATAGTCCCTGATGCGTTCATGAAATGTTTTCCAACATTCCAACATGTTTCCATTCCTACTCTTTCAAATAGGGCAATAACAGCGCCTTTCCCCAGGATGGTTGGCAGAATTAAGTGAAAAGATGTCTGTAAATTACTTATCATAGGGCTTGGCATAGATCAAACACTCAATAAATAATAATATCATAAATTAACAAATAAATACTACTGCCAAAATACTGTAGTGCTATAGTCCTAAAATGGACAAAATACATTTGGTTTCTGACCGCCCTTAGAGGATTTACTTTCTAATAAGGGAGATTCTGTGCATTAGCATCACCTGGGGAACTTTTCAAAAAATAGATGCCCAATCAAGGAGGTCTTAGGTGGGACCCTAAATTTATTATTTTTTATATTTAATTTTTAAAATTTTATTTGAGAGAGAGAGAGGGAGAGAGAGAGAGAGAGAGAGAGAGACAGACAGACAGAGAGAGAGAGAGAGAGAGAGAGAGAGAGAGAATCCTAAGCAGGCTCCATGTTCCCACGGCCTTATGATCATGACCTGAACCAAAACCAAGAGCCAGTATCTCAACTGACTGAGCCACCCAGGTGCTCCTAAATCTATTTTTAAAAGAAGGTCTGAAATAATTGTCTTGGATGCTCAGACCTGAGAACCCCAGCAATATGGTACAATAAGTACCTTGTGGGGGAATGTCTAAGATGCCATGGGAGCACCTGGGACAGTGGGGTGGACAGGGTGGGCGTGGTTAGGAAGTAACAGCCAAGTTGAAAACTGGAAGATGCGTAGGACTAAGCAAACTAAAGGATCTCATGTTAAGTGTTCTTATCAACCAAACATAACTGAAACTCACTAAAGAACACAGGAAATTTTGGGAAGCAATGGCCAAGTGTAGTTCTTTCATGGTGGGGAGGGTGTCACATGTGTATGGGTATGTCCGGACTCATCAGGATGTATATATGAAAGGTGTGCAACATTTTACATTAATTATACCCCAAGACAGCTAAAGAGAAAAAAGCAAAAATTAAAAATAAAAAAGAACAGAATGGAGAGGGGAAGATTGTGACAGAAATAGGGACTGGCCGCTGCCACAGATCTCTGAGAGTATTTGAGAGGCAAACTGGATTGGCTTCATGAACCTTGGGTTCTGATCTTGAATGCATACTTTTAGAAAGTTCCTGTTTCTATAAAATGAAAATAATTATATGTGTTCTGCCAATTTCATAGGAACATTTTAGTGAGATAGGATCTATCTGACCATGGCTTGTAAACTTTAAAACTGAGTAAAAATGTAATGATTTATTATTAGGTAATGTGGAACTGGATGATAGAACCCTAACTTTCCAAATTGAGGTTAAAAAGAATGTTTTGCTGCTTTCTCACAAAATCTTCTGAATTTACTTGAAATCTGACCTCTACAAAGGAGAAAACAAGTAGCCTTAAGTTATTGAATAACCATGAGGTTTCAGGGACATTTACAAATTATTTAATTTAAACCTCACAACCACAGCCACCTGATAATAATATATATTATTATTGCTATTTTACAGATGAGGGTGCTAAGTGGGTCAAGAAGGGTCAGCAAAGGTGTGTGGTCATGTAGTTGGTTGCTGCTAACCAACCATTTTCATTTTCAGAGAATGAAAATCCTGGGCTGGCCCACAGCCTGTTCCCTGACCTTCACCCTGGGCTGGCCCACGGCCTGTTCCCTGACCTTCACCCTGGGCTGGCCCACAGCCTGTTCCCTGACCTTCACCCTGGGCTGGCCCATTCCCTGACTTTCACCATGCATCGCCTCTCCCACATCTCCTGCCAAACCTCGAGTGCCACCATGAGGTGGTGAGATGGTTTCATGCCTGGGGTTCAGGTGGTTACGTGCATGGGCCTCAGATATCTGAGGTGTGATAGACGGTCACCTTGTTCTTCAGCAGAATAACCATAGCTTCGTGGTATCAATAAAGCCAAAATATGAAATCAGGAGTAGGCAATGACAGAGCAGTAACATAAGGAATAATTGTCATTTTGTGTGTGGGGGGTGGGGGGAGTTAAGAAAACTTTAACTGAGCTTCCTGAGAATTTTGGCTTTCCCTCTGGAGGAGGGCAAACAAGCCCAAACAGCTCCCCTCTCCGCCTGCAAATTATAGCAACAATGCTGATAAATATTTTCTTAATAATGGCCCTTACAACAGTTTACGGTTTTCCAGAAAGACACGGCTAAGTATGAAAGTGGCTAAATCATTGTCTGCCCTTGAGTATAAAGCTTAGGAAATTTATGTGGGCTAAAATCTCAGGCCAGCCCAGCAGCACTGTCCCTTGTGGAGAGAGGGGAGGAGAAATCCACATATGAAATGGCTATTGCATATGTATGTCGAGGGAGTGTGGAAGGCAAGTATTCTTTCCAAAAGACTTAGCAAGCTTTCTTTTGGTTTCAACCACCAGTGCAATGGTCCTCCATTTCAGCTGTGTATGAGCCTCTGAGGGCTTAGAAGATACGGGTGATAACCTAGAGGCATCTGGGTGTCTCAGTTAGTTGAGTGTCTAGCTCTTGGTTTTGACTTAGGTCATGATCTCACAATTTGTGGGTTCAAACCCCAAGTGGAGTTCCACACTGACAGTGCAGAGTCTGCTTGGAATTTTGTCTTTTTTCCCTCTCTCTCTCTGCTCCTCCCCTTCTCTCTCTCTCTCTCAAAATAAATAAGTAAACAGAGAAAAAGTACCAGCGATAGGTCCAAACTCAAGGCCAATTGCCTGTCTGTGTCTGTCTGTGGTAGACTGTTATAAGTGCAGATGATGCTGGAAAGAATATTGGAACTGCACTGTGGGACTTTGGGCAAGTTACTCAATATCTCTGAGCTTTGGTTTAAAATTACCATTCTTGCAGGGCTGAAAGGTAGATTAGTACTGCTAGAGAAAGCCCTATATTTAAGGCTAATTTCTTTTGAATGGAACAGAGACTTAGGGGCCATCTAGTCCTATCTCTACACGTGAAGGGACATGGTCATATAGAACATGGGTGTCCCACCATGAAACCCAGTGCTGGTTTCAGCACACCACACCTTTGCTCCTTGTTGCACAGGCACTTCCTAGTCAGCCTCTGCTGAGTTGCTGAGCCTCAGGGACTCAATAAATGTGGGCTGGGGCAGTGGGCTAAGGGCCCCCTCTCTACAAACTTCTGCTTGTGCCCATGGAATGTGAGCATATGTCTACTGCTGGCAGAAGCTATGCTCTTTACCAATAAGGATGGAAACTCTTTTCTCAGGACCCAGGAAAATTAGCTTTGTTCATTTGTTTCCAAGTAGGGATAACTACAAAACAGGCTGTGCAGAGAAAGTGGTGCTCCTCTGGGGGCTTATGGAGGCACTGGATACCTGCCTGGTCAGAGAGCCTTTCTGACACAATTGCCATCCGTCTACCCTGTGCTTGCCATTCCTTCAGCCTTAGGGGTCGGCTACATGGCCAGGCCCCTGTGTGTGCTCTCTGCTGATCCATCCCTGGGCCTCATCTCCCGCCAGGACTTGCCAGCACCCGAGGGCAGGATCTGGATCCTTATCACTCTGAGGCTCTATTCTCAGCAGTATACTCTGCATCAGCTTTTGTTAGCTTGCTTGCTTGATTCACTGATCCATCCATCCATCCATCATTTATACATTCATTCAACAAGTATTTATTCATGACTACAATGTGCTAGAACTTGCTTTCAGTGATGAGGATACATTTGTGGAGCTTGTATTCTAGAAGGGAGAGAAAGAATAATACTAAGGCAGGGTAGAAGGATAAAAGCAATGGGGCAGGAAGTGAGATTTTAGGTGTGGAAGGGGTGGGGTGGGGAGTAAGGCCTTTCTGAAAAGGTGACCTGCTCAGAGACTTGGATGTGCAGTGAGGGGTCCAGTATGCAAAGTGTGGTAAAGGCTGTGGAGGGCTTTCCTAGCAACAGGAATGGTGTATATAAAGACTCAAACAAGAATTTGTTTGCATGTTGCCAGAAGAGCATGGTCAATATGGCTGTAAGGAAATGAGCAACAGATAGGAATGGAAGGAAAGCCAGCGGCGAGATCACACAGAATCTTGTAAAGACTTATTATTTTATTGTAAGGGTGGTAGAAATCCATTAGAAGGTTGGGGACAAAGGAGTGACATGTTTTATTCATATTTTTAAAGGACAATTCTGGCTGGCTTACAGAGAATAGACAAGAGAGGGGTAAGAGAAGAGAAGGGAAGTGGGCTAGGGATCAAGTTCCTAGAGCCCAGTGTTGTACAGAGCTCAAAGGGTAACAATGGGGATCATGGGCCTGGCTGAATGCATAATGTTTTTGGAAGGTGTTTCTGGCAAGATTCATGAGGAAGATTAAAAATAGAAGCCAATCTGATCCCCAAATCATATATGCTACTTGAATAAATGGAAGGATTATTTTAGATCTGAAAAGGAGCCCTAAGAATGGGCCAACAAGTAGTAGTGAAGTAACCTTGAGTTGAGACCCAGAGCAAGGGAAGGTAGCTTCTGAGCAATGGAACTGTCACCCTAACCTGGGGGGACCAGTCATCGTTGCTGCAAACATCAGCTCAATGCCAGGGATGGAAGGATGAGTGTGCATGTGTGTGAACGTGCATGCGTGTGCAAGTTTGGGATGGGATGATGTGAGGGGGAGGATAAAGCCAGTGAGAAGAAGCTAAGATAGAAACAAAGCAGCAACTCCCAAGGGCTCAGTGAACATGGAAACTCAGAAGTGACTCCAGACCTTAGGACTGCTCTGCTCTCTCCCTTTAGAAACCATAGGCTACCATGAACTGGGGAGAGAAAAGGCAGATGGGCTTTTAAAATGGAGGCCTTCTCAGAGCATGAGAAGAGAGGAGGGCAGAGAAATGGGCATCAAGCCCCGGGAGAAATTTAGACACATGAAGAATAAGTCTCTACAATGGAGGAGGAAAGGGAAAGGGGCAGAGGTCGGATGATTCCCATGCACACGCCTCTTTTTTTAATTTTAAATTTTTTTGTTTGACTCTAGTTGACACATGGTGTTACATAAGTTTCAGGTGTACAACACAGTGATTCAACCTCTCTCTACGCTATGCTGTGCTCACCACAAGCGTAGCTCCCATCTGTCACCACACAACGCTATTACAACATCATTGACTACATTCCCTGTGCTGTGCCTTTCATCCCCGTGGCTTGTTCTATAACTGGAAGCCTGTATCCTCTGCTCCCCTTCACTTCTTATTTTGGATTCTGCTTTCACTCAAGGAGACCACGGCTCTGAGAAGATCAAAACACGTCAGTGAACATGTTTAATCCAGCCCGGAAGTGAGTAAGGGATGACCAAGAAAGTCAGCGAAGTGAGAGGCAAGAAAAGGCACACTCTGCTGACTGCCTGGGGTGCCGACAGGCGGGCTTCCGCAGCCAGCTGATGGGAACGGGAAGGGAGGATGCAGAATGAACCTGAGTCACGGACACTCTCATTAAAGTTAAATACGATGCCCCCCATGCGGTCCTACTCTGGATACCCTTGAGGAAAGATTCCTCACACACTTTCAACAGCTTGAGTGTCTCTTATAAATGGCTCAGCCCTGGGGCTCAGGCTGTGCCAAAGCAACAACTCCTGTGTTCTGTCAGACAAGTCTGCAGTGGCAGAGAGAAGAGTAATTATAATCTGCGAATCCCGATGACACGCATAACACCCCGATCTATATTTAATAATAGCAAAAAGCGTTTGCATTAACAGCTATTAGGCGATGCGCTCTCAGAGAGAGGTCTCCTTCTTTGCAGCAATAAAGCATAATAAAACTATGAAAACAAGGCTTTGTGAATTTTAGAGTGATTTCCCATTAAGAGGTTCTCTCAGCGTCGTAAACTATCAGCTGGCGGCTGGGGAGGTTGGGAGGAATCTTCAAATCCCAAAATGAAATCGAGGGGATGAAATTCTAAATACGCTCTGCCTATTTCCCCCAGGCTTTTAGCAACTGCAATGGTAGTTCCGTGGAAGAAATACTGTTCCCTTTGCGTATTTCAAATGCCTGATCTTGCTGTCTAAATATTCACGCTTACATTACTTCCTAAACATTTCCGAATGCTGCCTCTGCCTTCCCCACTCTGCTGTTGCCACTTCGGGGGTTCACCCCCTGCCCTCTCTGGTGGGAATGGAGAAAGCACAGCCTCCCAGCTGACCTCCCCCCACCCACGCACTGCCCTCCGGGGCATCACCTTTAAGTCTAGGCTCCACCAGGCTCACCTTTCTCCCCTGTGGTGACTCCTTTACAGGTGGCAATAACCATTTTTCAGGACATAAAGTTCCCGCATCCAGTTCCTTTCGCCTTCTTCTTTGACACCCCTGACGCATCACTTTTCCTGAGCCTGCACAGCTTGTAATTTCCCATACACACCATCGGGATGCTCAATTTGTCCCCTCTGCCTAAAATTCTTTCCTTCCTCTGGCATCTTTCTTACCCCCTTGACCTCCGTGTGTTCCCACATTGCTCTCCTCATCCACTGTGGCTATCACACAAGTGTCATTATTGTCATGTCACCCTCCTTCCCTGGACCATGTCTTATGGCCTTTACTGTCCTAATCAGTTCCTACCCATATTTCTCAATTAACAAGTCTGTATGCATTAAATGCAGATCATTTATCATCTACATTGCTCATCTGACAATGAGTTCCACAGTCTCTTGTATTGTTATTTAACTTTTGATGTTCCTTAAGTACTGTCATCTCCCATCAAGAATCTAGTTTCTTAAGGGCAGAGGCTTCTGAATTCCCCACAGGACAGTGCCTGCCACATAATTATAATAGGTATTTATTCATTCCAGAGTAGGGGTAGAGTATGGTGGTTACTAGTGTGAGCTCGAGTACCTGCCTGGCTTTAGATTTTAGCATTACTATTTATCAGTTCAGTCAATGTAGAAAGGTTACTTAACCATTCTGCCTCAATTTTCTTTTCTGTAAAATGGGAAGAATCATAATAGTGATTTTATTTTATTTTACTTAAATGTTTATTTATTTATTTTGAGAGAGTGGTGGGAGGGGAGGGACAGAGAAAGAGGGAGAGAGAGAATCCCAAGTAGGCTTTGCACTGACAGCGCAGAGCCCAACATGGGGCTTGAACTCACAAACTGTGAGATCATGACCTGAGCAGAGATGAAGAATTAGATGCTTAACCAACTAAGTCACCTAGAAACTCCCATAATACCAATTTTAAAGGGTGGCTAAGAGCCTCAAGTGATAGGCAAAGTGATTACATAGTAAGAACTCAGTATATGACAGACATTATTCCACTGAGTTTATGGGTGAAACTATACTCTGGCAAATCCTGCCTATCAGCCTATCATGTATTTCTCTGCTCTCCACCCCCCCACCCCCCAACCCTCAGCAACCTTCCGGCCTTCTCCTTTACTGACACCTCTTATATTTAATTTTAATTTTAGAGATCTCCTTGGAGTAATCTCCAACTACCTCATCTGTTTCTATTCCCGTCCACATCTTCCAGAATTTCAGACCCTTCACCAAAGTTTCCCCACCAACCCATTAAGTGTGCTGCCTCCTGGCTGTCTTTCTCTCCCTGCCCTGTTCCAGCAGCTCACCTCTCCCTCCCCAAGGATGGAGGACGGCTTGGAGTGGCAGGAAATGGGCTGCAGTTCACCGACTAAGACCATGTCTGGGGTGCATTTGATTTTGTTTTTACATAAACGGCTAGGTTAGTCTGGGAGCGAACCATTATGCTCTGAAATTTTGATTCATGGACTGCCTCCACCAATCTTTTGTTAAGGGATTCACTGAGTCACTTAATTTCTCAGGAGCAGTTGATACTTATTTCATGGGCACAAAGAACTAAGCTAAGGTTAGTAATGCAATTGATTTTCAAGGAGAAAATCTTAGAACATCAAGGAAATAAAAATGTTAAGTAAGAACTGGATTTAGATTTAAGAGCCTGGAGGTTGGAATGATGTCTAGGCAACTTTGTAGACATGAAACACACACCATGTACCTGAGAAATTTAGAAGTAACAACTTGGTGTCTTATTTTTCAAGTGTTAACAGGTTGGGGAAGAGAGTACTTTTCTCCAGCTTTCTACTTACCTCTGCAAAAACAAAGGGTGCATCAAACTGGAAACAAATATGACCATGCTTAATGGCTTGAACAGAGGCTGGGCCACACCGATACATCCCTGCGTCACACAGAGGAAGGGAAGTATGAGTTTGTCATCTTCAATTCTGTCCAGACACAGATACAGGCTTTGTAGAGGCAAATGTTCCTAACTTCACTGCTGAGTTAGCCCAAATGCTTCCCATGGCTGGAGAGGGCGAATGACCAACATGTGTAATCAAGATGGCTTTGTTGGAAATGCCTCCTCAAACCAAAATGTGAAGCCGTGAGAAGCATAGAGGGCATCACTATTTCTGTGTCTGTTCTTCCTCCTACAAACACAAACTCAAGTGTGTTCACACCGAGCAGTTTGCCCACATAGGGTTGATCCTTTTACAACAAGCTGGAGTCTGAAATGTTGGAAATGGTAGTGTGTCCCCAGTCGTTGTGGTGTTATTTGTTTTGATTTTTGGTTTTGGACATTATGGGCATATGTCAAGTGTTAAATAGGGGAATTTAGACATAAACCACACACGTTGACTCACGACCAACATACATTCAGGAAGTCACTAGGCATAATAAGAAATTAACTGCCATTAGTCATCTCTGACATCTCCTCATGATATATAATCCAGAACACCAGAAAGTGTTGAACATTCTCAAAATCCAGCATAAATAAAGCATAAGACTCTCTTATGAATAAGTGATGAATGTTTATGGATATATGTGTATATATGCACACATCAATATCTCATATCAACACCTGAGGAAGTAAACATAATGTCCCCAGGCCACTGATGTTTATCATCGCATTAAAGAGAAGTGGAGGCTTATGATGTGATTTTATAAAAATCTGGGGGAGGTCATGGCTGCCTCTCATTGCTTACCATAGCCTGTAAGTTAGATGGCAAATACTCACATACTACGTTTTGGAAGAAATCAAACAACATAAAAGGAAATCAGGTTCTGGTAAGACAACAATTTAAAGGATGATCTGTAACTATTTTTTGAGTTACTTATTTTCTCTACTGCCTTATATCTTATCACTGTGTATCACAGAGGGCTGAGGTATATTTTAGAGCCTAGTAAAAGTGCTTACACAGATATATTTTTTCTCTTGTCTTCAAAACTGCTTATCAAAGCAAGGGTAGATGAATTATATATGTTAAGTTTTATACTTTTTCTTGCCAGTTATAGCATAATCAGGGGAAAGCCGGTCATTGAAATGAAATTAAACCTGATTGACAGGCAGCTAATACTGTACATGTACCCAGGAAGCACACTTTTGATGTTGGTTCCCAGTGGGAGTATTTCCCACACATCAAATGCAATCCTAACAGCAAAATAAAGATGGCTGTGAAATAAGTTCCCTGAAGGGGGATGCCGTTTTACCATCACTGTTTTCCTGGGGGGTGCTATCCACGGCTTGCCAACCTCCAAATCCAACGGGAAGATCAGACCTTGTCATCCAGGCTTCATTCCAGCAGTGGTAGTTCCTGAGAAAACACCGCTCTGGTGAGATTAAACCTCCCATTCCATTCAATGCTCCAAGAAATTAAAAAAAAAAAGTGACCAAAACTCATGAAATTATGCTATCCACAAATTGCTGGAATGGATTAAACCAAATTGAAGACTCGGAGAGATATCCTAGCCTTGAGTTTGCTGGGCAGATGCATTCCCACTGGCACCCGTGGGAGGGCACCAGGTATCTGGACATGACTCTTTCCTCATCAGTTTCAAGGCTACTCAGAGCATTAAACAGATTTTTTAATGTTTATTTATTTTTGAGAGAGCATGCATGCATGGGGGAGGAACAGAGAGAGAGAGGGAGAGAAAGAAAATCCCAAGAAAATCTGTGCTGACAGCACAGAGCCCAACACAGGGTTCAATCCCATGAACCATGAGATCATGACTAGGCTGAAAGCAAGAGTCTAATGCTTAACAGCCTGAACCATCCAGGCATCCTAAACAGTTTAGATCTTAACCACTCTCTGCTTTAATGAAACAGAAAGTACTATGTACTAAAAAGGTAGAAAAGAAAAGTTAATTGAAGTCAAAATACATATATCTTTGAATTTCTTTTATATTTACATTTATGCATATTAGATTTATAAAAAGCATATTTCTTGTAACAAGCAATAAAATGCTTGTGTTTCTGGGCTTAGGCCATTACCATAGAAACTATAACATTAACTTCTGACTATAATTGTCTCAAATTTGTGGCAAATTTCCATTTGATGTCCAACAAGAAGAAAAGGATGTCACAACAAGTATCTCTTTACCCTTTATCAAAGGTAGGCAGCCCATGAGCTGAGGGCCATGCAAAACTTTTCAGAACTTTGCATGTGACCCTTAAGGCAAGATCATGAAATAAAATGTCATCATGAATTGTATTACTATGTCCTTGGAAAGATCTGCAATTATGACAGTACAGAAAAAAATGAGAGCACATTAACCCGTCCATGCTATAGAAAATATTCGTACAGTAATAACGATTTAATGGTGGGCTGAGGTAGTTCTTGCAGTCTTTGTTTATAGCACTGATGAATTTCAAATTCAACTACCACTTATCCTTTGCCTAAATGTCCTTCAAAGCTAGGAATTCGTACATGTTCCCATCTCTGAGTTCGGCTCATCTTGATTGGCTCAAGTCAGAGCTTTTTTTTTTTTTTTTTTTTGAATCTTTTTTTTTAAATAGTTTATTGTCAAATTAATTTCCATACAACACCCAGTGCTTCTCCCCACAAGTGCCCCCCACCATGACCATCACCCCCTTCCTTCCTCCCCCTCCCCCTTCAGTCCGTGGTTAGTTTTCAGTATTCAGTCGTCTCCCTTGATCTGTGTCCCTCACTCTCTCCCGCTCTCTTTCCCCCTTCCTCTCCCCATGGTCCCCTGCCAGGTCTCTCCTGTTAGACCTATGAATGCAAACATATGGTATCTATCATTTTCTGCCAAGTCAGAGCTATTAATATAACGATGTGCCCTTTATGTACCAGACTAGGTGCTGGGGATGTGTATAAATGTAAATATAAAACACATAGGTTCTTGTCCATAAAGACCCTCATGATCTAGGAGGAGTGACAAACAGGTAAACCAATTTGCTATGAGGTTTAAACAAGATAATGCACATAGAGCACTTAGAACAGGGCCTGCAATGTGGTAAGTGCTCAAAAGTAGTTAAGTCTCAGACTTTTAAAAATAATTAATAGCAGTGGTTTTGGCTACAGTGGAAATTGTTGTGGGGTGCACTGGGTCTCAGTGGGCCAACATTCAGGCTGTGAAGAAAAGCTTCACAGCAGGAGTGACTTTTGAGCGAAGTCATGACAAATGTGGGAGTTTAGAAAGTCAACAAGAGATGAAAGAACAAAACTGTGGAGGCCTGAAATAGCCCACATGGTGTGTCTGGGGGATGGCACACTGTTTACTGTGGCATGAGGGCACCATGCTCCCCTCTCTGTGTGCAGGGGCGCGGGGGGCGGGGGGACGAGCATGGGCAGGGAATCACAAAACTGACAAACAGCGGAGCATTCACTGTGTGTCAGGCACTGTTGTCAAACTTTTATGTACACTGGTACATCTGAGGTTCCCATACCCTGTTAGGAAGGTACTACTATTCTTTAACTCCAGTGTGCATGGGAGGAAACTGAAGCACAGGGAGGTTGAGAATCTTACCTGAGGTCACACAGCTGGTTAGTGTAGAGGTCTAGGGCCCATGCTCTTAAGCCATGAACTATGCCATAGAGGAGGATGAGACTGTGAGATCCTTTTATCCCAAATCAAATAATTGAGTTCGATTCTTGGGCATGTTAAATTTGCAAATCTGTCTTTGTGGAAGGTGGGCATGGAGGCAGGATGGTTGACAGATCTGAGGTGGCCTCTATCCCTGCGGGGAGGGCCAGGAGCCACGGGCGAGTACTGCCGACAGGCTTGTGGTGACGAGGCAGCTGGATGAGCGGGGGAAGACTCGTGTTTCCAGGGAATATGCTGGCTCCACTTACGGAGACTGAATGAAGGAGGGAGAGAAGACTGTTTATGTTGGGGGACGTGTATTACGTGGGTGACAAGTTCAATTTTGGATGTGATGAACTTGGGTGCCTGTGAGAAAGGAGGTGAAATCCTAGAGACATTTTTCCATGCACATGTGACAGTTGGGATTGGATGGGTTACTGGCGGCCGCACCGCTGGTGGGGCAGAGCCAGAGTAGGGGAGCACAGGGAGCATAGATTTCTCCCCTCAGAGTGATCTAGGTTGTGAAGATAGGGCAGTGGCTAGAAGGTAATGCAACACAGGGAGGATTGTTTTGGCGATTTTCACATTAGGAGAGATTGTTGTGCTTGTGGAGGAAGAACCAGTGGACAGGAAGAAAGAACAGAGAATAGGAGATAGAATAAAAGGAGATAGAAATACCAAGAAAGCAGGACGATGAGGTTGAGAGCCACACCATGCATGGGCATGGGGAGGGAGGACTTGTCCATAGGGGGAAGGAGGTGTAGATGTAGATCAAGGTCAAGGTGTGGAGGTGTTGGACAGGCACATGAGGTTGGTTCCCACTTGAGAACCTGCATCTTTGCTCTGAAGCTGGAAAGAAAGTCACTGTGAGCTTAAACAGGACTGCTCGCCTCCCTTCAGAACAGTACAAGTTGCATCATTAGGCAGAGAGATCCAGAGAAACAGCAATGAAACATTTGCAAAATCCCAAATGGACACAGTCCTGCTTCCTACACAATCCGTGTGGGCAATCTGTGTTTAGCAATCCTGGCTCCCGCTAGGATTCCACTGTTACACCACTACCCTAGATTAATAGGCACCAGAACCTCCTTATTTAAATTCAAATATCCTGGGCCAGGTTAGCCTTGAACAGGATAAACATGCTTTGTATTTCAGATCTCAGATAAGGAACTGAGGTTGGGGTTGGGCCTTAGACAGTGGGTGGAAAGCCAATGGCTGCACTCCCAGGCCGGCCTTGAACAGAGTGGGAGGGTGCTACCTCCGAAGCTATGGGCTTTTTAAAAATAATGTCATTCTCTCTGCTCAAGAATGGCCAGGGAAAACTCACGCTAGAGGGATCCCCTTGGGCTGTATATTAAGTATTTCTGGTTACACATGCTTGTCTTTGATTTCAAGGTCCCCCGTGAAAGGGGCTAATATTTACAGACATTTCTGAATTCTGTTTCCTTGCTCTGCAGGTTGGGAAATGCATATGCTTCCTGAAAGGTTATTTTAAAGTTTCTTTATCTAGATCTGTCACAGGCTTTCTGTTCTCATCTTGTAATTTCATTATACATTCGTAGCGTGAGTGATTCACTTCTGGGGCTCTGGTTCACTGTCACATTCCCAGCACTAAAGCTAGCCTTTAGGAAGTGCTCAAAAAGTATTGCTTGGTTGAAAGGCAAGGACAACCCCTAGCAAGTGTAGGACATCTCCAAGGCAGGTGTAATTAAACTTTTGTTTGTCTGTTAGTTATTAAGATTCATGGTTTTATATTTTCTCAGAGGCTTCATTTGAAACCTGACTTCCTACTCTATAATCAGAATGCACAGTGTCACTTTAAAGGTAAAAGAATATTATAAACCTTCAAAGTGTTCTAGTTTTCTCATTGCTGGTTTCTAAAGAAGTGGTGTGGAAATTAAAATAAAGCTTCCATTTCATCGAGAGTTATTTAATCAAGTTGAAAATAACTTTTTTGAGAGAGAATAATGATGGAGGTGACAAGTGACAAGTGCTTTATGTTACTTTTTGTAGGTTTCCTACAGTGACAGCTAGTGATTTCCAGAACTCCTTTCAAGGATGCTAATAACTCAGAAGAATTGGTACAAAGGATCCACAGAATCTTCACCAAAGGCAGTGCCTCACTGGAAAAATAGCACCATGCATTGCTGAGGGACCTTTGGAGGGACTGAAGTAACATTGGTTAGTTTATCCTTTGATTCAGTGAACCCCTTTCCTTGGAATTTAGGTACAGTAAATAATAACACATGTGCAAAGACAAGTGCATCTGAATGTTCATTTTTGTATAATTTTCAAGAAGGAAATATCAGAAACAGTCTTACTGTCCAATATGTGATTGTTTTGAATAAAAACAGAATATTATTCAGCCACAAAAATGCAGATCTACATTTACTAGGCAGGAAAGATACTTATGGCATGTTAAGTGTTAAAAATTGTACCCCAGGACACTGTGTATGTGTTTATTGTGCATGTAGGTATGTGTGGAAGGCAGAATTTTAAATGACCTGCACTCGTGTATAATTTCCTTCCCTTGATGTGGTGAATTCTAAGAATAAGATGCTGTATCACACCTGTGATTATGTTACCTTATGTTGCAAAGAGGATTTTACATATGTAATTAAGGTACATAATCAGTTGACTCTGAGTTGGGCCTGATCTAATCAGGTGAGTTCTTTAAATCAGAGACAGAGCAAGGTGGAGACTTAAAGCAGCAGAGACATTCTTTTACTATCCCTGTAAAAGATGGAAGCTTCCATGAGTTCTACAGCTGCAAGGAACTGAATCTTTATAAGAACCTAAAAGAGCTTTAAAGAGAGTCCTTAATATCAGATGGGACCACAGCCCCACCTAACACTTTGATTGCCAGTATTTGGGACCCTGAGCAGAGGACCCAGTTAACCTATGCCCAAACTCCTGACCCAGAGAAACTGAAAATAAACTTGTGTTGTTTGAGGCTGCTAAGTTTTTCATAATTTGTTATGCAGCAAAAAAAAAAAAAAAAGAATATGATCCACAAACATATCAAAGGATACTTAAGGAAATACTGAAAATGTTCTGAGCCATTAGAATATGGATGACTCTGACTTTTATATGTTTTTTTCTGTCATGTTTGAAATTTTTATAATACACATGCACTAATCCCCTCCCCCAAAATAAGTGGACTATTTTTTTTATTAAAAGAAAATAGAGCACAGTTCAAAGTCTGCCCTGGTTCTAATCACTGACTCAGGTCATATCTGGAGTTACTAGAGCCCATGAGATGATGGAGAAGTGGACAGAGGAGACAGCTGAGATCAAGATGGGCTTTGGGACTCTGTGTGCTAGATGTTCGGAGACAATGAAGTGGATAATTTTATAAAGGCAGTCCTTTACTGCCTTTAACTTGGCTAACTGCTTAAACACTCCACAGGGTCATCTCATTCACAATCTGTCCAGGAAATTTTCCCTAAAAAGAAAGAAAGAGCCATGGGCTTGTAACCCTGTTTCTGCAGCTTTATTGTGGCTCAAAGGAAGGCACAAATAAGATTGAGAGAAAGCCCTCGAGGGGATGTGTTAGATCAACTTCAAGTGTAAACTAAATACTTGAATTCTTTTATTTAAAAATGGCAGGGGGTGGAAGGAAGGCACTTATCTATCCTGCAGATTGTTTGTATATTTGTAGCAGATGGACACAGCCCCACTTCTCTGACTCTTTTGATGTACTCTTAATCCAAGCAATGAGATTGATGACAGAAATGTCAGTGCACCCTGGAATTGCTTAGCTCTGGCGCTTCCAATGACAGTAGGCATGGGGTGGGGTGGGAACTGTTGAAAGAAGAAGGAACAAGTTGGTGGATTCTGAGGCTTGTTTAACAAAACATTCCAAAGAGGAAATAAAAGCTTGGACCCCCCCCCCCAAAACACAAAAAATTTGTCAGTTAGGAAAGGTAATGAAGCAAGACAATAAAAAGGAATTATTCAAAGAAGGGGAGACATGCTGGAAGAATCTTTTATGGAGCACTACCCTACTTCAGAATGCAACTGTTCACAGTTAGGGGCTGTTGGAATGTTAAAACCAGGAAGGGGCATTTAAAATCTTTCTAGGGTTGTCAGTCAAAGGTCAGAGGTCCAATCAGGTGGAGATCAGGCTAGTGCCATCCCTCCCCACCCCCACCATCATAGAAACCAACTGCTCACCAAGAAAAAATAAGTAATGAAGGTATTTGTTTTGCTTGTCCTTTGCAAGGAAGGGGTCCTTCAATGAATATTGAGAAATCAATTTAATCACAGTCTGCTGTAGCATGAGAAATCCCAAACCAGGGGTTGAAAATGGAGGGCAGGCTTGGGGATGGTCTGTAACTCCCAAAATGAAACTATGAGGTATATATATAGAAGGGGTGATAATCAGAATAACTAACAACTGCTCAGACACAGGCATGTATCAGTTGGAACCAAAGCTGCAACCAATCAGAAAGGACACTCAGTCTAAATACCGTATGTTCCTATCAGTACGTACTCAATTAAGGCCAACCCAGAAATATTCAATTGCATGTATTGTATCATAGTACCTAAGAAGTTTGTTTCCATTATAAAGTTTTCTGGGAGTGTGTCTTTCCTTAGTCCTGAGCTTTTCCACTCTTTTCTTAAGCTTCCAGGTACTGGTTTCTTGAATATTTATTAAGAGCTTTTATAGCAACTTTATTAATAATGTTTTTTTTTAAAATTGGGAGATGATCACATAGTTTCTTTTTTCTCTTCTTTTGATAGTTTCTCCTCTTTTTAAATATTTATTTATTTTGGGGTGGGGACGAGAAGGGGAGGGGCAGAGCGAGGGAGACACAGAAATCAGAGTAGGTTCTGGGCTCTGAGCTGTCTGCACAGAGTCTGACGTGGGTCTCAAACTCAATAACTACAAGATCATGATCTGAGCCGAAGTTGAATGCTTAACTGACTGAGCCACCCAGCCACCCCTCTTTTGTTTTCTTAAAGTTATTTATTTATTCTGAAAAAGAGAGAGAGAGACGGAGAGAGAGAGCATAAGCATGGGAGCAGTAGAGAGAGACAGGGAGAGAGAGGATTCTGGGCAGGCTTCGCTGTCAGAGCAGAGACCAATGAAGGGCTTGAACCTACAAACTGTGAGATCATGACCTGAGTTGAAATCAAGATCTGGATGCTCAAATGACTGAGCAGCCCAGGTGCCCTGATACCTTCCCCTCCTTTGATTAGCTGTTTTACTTTTGTATTGTGGCACCAGAAAAAAGGATAAGACAGAGAATAAAATTAAATTTGGCAAAAACAAAGTAGAAACAAAACAAACAACTCTTAAAATGTTTAGGAAGTAGATGTCACCCATCCCTATGAACTATTTTGCCATTACTTCTTAGCAGAAGGCTCTCTGTTATTCTTCTGGGTTCCCTGTGCTGGATTCATTTTGAACATAAGACCCTGTCCCTCTATACTACTCTCTATGGCATAGCAAATTAGGAATTGATATCCCATCTGAAAAGGAAGAAAAAATTGGGTTTTGAGATTTGTTTTGGGTAACTCATGTATAAAAAATGCTTGTAATAAATTCTGGCCAAGTTTATCCATAATTATTGAAGGGATTTAATACAGCCAACAGTCTCAATGGGTACCAAAATTACCATTTTGCATTATAAATCTATTTATGAATATAATATTCTAAGGTTGATACCTTTTATTTATATAAGGTTTTTCTAGAGGTCTTATTAATCATCAAAAGAAATTAGTACATTCAGTATAGCCTATGTGGTATAAATTTTATTAACTCCTTTTCAAATTTTTTAAATGTTTATTTTTGGTAGATAGAGAGAACACAAGCAGGAGAGAAGGAAGAGAGGGAGAAACAGAATCCAAAGTGGGCTCCAAGGCTCTGAACTGTCAGCATAGAGACCAATGCAGGGCCCGAACCCACAGACTGTGAGATCATGATCTGAGCCAAAGTCAGACACTCAACCGACTGAGCCACCCAGGTGCCCCTATTAATGCCTTTTATAAAAAGGTTTATTTATTTTTTAGAGACAGAAAAAGACAGAGCACAAGCCAGGAAGGGATAGAGAGAGAGAGGGAGAGACAGATCAGAAGCAGGCTCCTGGCTCTGAGCTGTCAGCACAGAGCCTTATATGGGGCTCAAACTCACAAAGCATGAGATCACGACTGAGCTGAAGTCCAACACTTAACCAACTAAGTCATCCAGGGGCCCCTATATTTTATTAGCTTCTAATTATTTAAAAACTGGTAAATATTGAATGGTATATATGATGACTCTCTTAGGCAGAACTTATGATTAACCAAAACATGATATTTTTCTTATTATGGAAAATATTATGGAAAATAACACACTTTCTATGTTTAGCAGATGGCTCTCACTTTCTCTTCCATTCTAATTTCCTGACAGGTATTTGTAGTAACCTTTGATTTTGTTTAACCTCTCAAACTCCCTCCATGTTTTCTCTCAAGTCAGTCTTGAGTAGATTAGGGACTTCAGGCCCTGTTGGGAGATATTCTCTTACAGGACTATGATAGAAAAGGGAAGAGAGTCTAATGAAATTATTTTGAACCTTCAGAAAAACAATGCCCCTTTCTAGTTTCAAAGCAAATATTTTATAACATTCCTTTATTATACTGAAAAGAAATCCATAGATAGCCTTTTACACATAATTTCTAAAAGAGAAATGATGTACCTTATAATGTACAAACTAAATAGAGAAATAAAAAGATATACATAAAATAACACATCTTTCAACAGGTGTCAGGAAGATGATACTAGATACTAAAATATTCCTACAAAATGTAAAACTGTGGAGGAGTGTGGTTGACTCCTGATTTGAAACCATTTGTGTAGTGGTTAAGAGTGTGCTCTATGGAAACATTTCTAAAATGATAGAGTAAGGACTTCCAAGAAAGTGCTCCTTCATAAAAACAATGAGAATACTAACAAACATGATGAAAGCCAACTTTTTCAGAACTCTGCGAATGAACTGAAGACTTACAACAATCTGAGGACTTATTCAACAAAAACAAATGGATCTCATTAAGAATAGTGAGCTTTGTAGCATTTGAATTTATCTTATTCCCATGCCCCCTCTCCATAACTACATGGCAGTCATGAAAGCCAACAGCTTCACAACTATGGTAGCTATAGACCTGGCACTCTAGCAACCACTGAAGGGGTGAAAATGGGTTTGTAACTTCCTAAAAGCCCCATCTCCAAAGAATTGTCACTAACTTGTCTGGCAGTTCTCTTTTATTTGATTTGATTTAGAGTTCACTCTGTACATATAACCTTATCCAAGGGATGTTTTTCAAAAATAATTAGAAGCAACTGTTTAACATCATGGCTGCATAAAGACAAGTTTGTGATAATAAAAGGCTCCTCTCCCTTCCAAAAAATTTAAAAGGAAACCCTAAGGGCTGAAATGTTCACAGGGGGCTTTGAAAAATTTTGACATACTCCTTTAGAGTCTAGTTTGCCACACACATATGCAGGGCTGTGAGCATGCCCAAGAAAGCCCTAAGAGGGTTCTAAATTCTCATTTCTAGCTGATCTTGAGCAGGAAGTAAAGGGTACAGCAGAATTAGAAATTTACTGATGGGGCTTTGAAGATACTACCCCAACATACAGAGAGCTCCTTGGTAAGGCTGAGGACTTGTTAGTTCAAGGCATTTAAAGAAATTTTTGTCAAACTGTTAACTTACCATTAAGCTAACCCAGTAGAGACATCTGTGATCACACATGATAAAGAATGGAGACTTTACAGAATGAGTCCAAGAGAGTCACCAAACAAACAAATAGCAGCAGCAACAACAACAACGCAAACATCAACAATAGACTCTGGGGAGCAGGAAATCTGATTTAGAGAGTTGTCACATTATGCTTTTTAAAATGTCTAGTAATTTTTAAAATGGAAGACACATAAACAAAAAAGCATGGTCCATATACAGAAAAAAAAAACAGTCAAAAGAAACTGTCACCAGGGTGCCTGGGTGGCTCAGTTGGTTGAGTGTCTGACTTTGGCTCAGGTAATGATCTCACTGCTTGTCAGTTAGAGCCCTGTGTCAGGCTCTGTGCTGACAGCTCAGAGCCTGGACTCTGCTTTGGACCCTGTGTTTCCCTCTCTCTGCCCCTCCCCAGATTGTGCACCATCTCTCTCTCTCAAAAATAAATAAACATTAAAAAATTAAAAAACTAAGATAAACTATCACCAAGAAAGCCACTGGGTTTATTAGACAAAGATTTTAAATAAGGTATAATGAACATGTTCAAATAATTAAAGAAAACCATGTGAGTGATGTCTAATCAAGTAGAGGATATCAATGAAAAGATATTAATTATGAAAAGGAATCAAACAGAAATTCTGGAGCTGAAATATACAATAACTAGAATGAGAAATTCAAATATTCACTAGCGGGTCTCCAAACAGATCTGAGTAGACACAAAGAAGAAAGAGTAAGTGAATTTGAAGATAAGTCTGTTGAAATGACCAGTCTGAATAACAGAAGGAAAAATATGAAGAAAAATGAACAGAGCCCCAGAGACATGTGGGATACTATCAAGTATACCAACACACTCAGTGAAGACCCCTGAAGGAAAGGAAAGAAAGAAGCATAAAGAATATGTGAAAAAATAACAGCTAATTTTCCAAATTTGATGAGACATTAATGTATACATCTGAGAAATTGAAAAAAAACTCAAATAGAATAAACTCAAAGAAATAAAATGTATATAGGCATATATATATATAAGATATAAATGTACATATATGCCTAAATACCTCAAGCTGTCAAATGCTGAAAACAAACAGAGAATCTTGAACACAGTATGAGAAAAGTGATTCATTATGTACAAGAGATCACTAATAGGATTAAAACTGACTACTCCTCAGAAACCATGGAAGCTAGAAGCCAGTGGAATGATGTGTTCAAACTGCTGAAAGAAAAACATTAAGAACTGTATATCCAAGAAAACTATCCTTCAAAAGAGAAGGCAAAGGTAACTACATAAATAGGTAAAAGTATAAATGTATATTTGCTTTTAATTCTTCTCCTCTCTGATATCATTTACTTTAATGTTTATTTATTTTTGCGAGTGAGCAGGGGAGGGGCAGAGAGAGTGGGAGACATAGAATCTGCTGACAGCTCAGAGCCGGATGTGGGGCTTGAACCCCCAAACCACGAGATCATGACCTGAGCCAAAGTCAGATGCTTAACCGACTGAGCCACTGAGGTGCCCCAGATTTAAAGATTTTAATGAAGCAGTAATTGTAAAATTGTGTAGGTGGGTTTATAATGTAGAAAGATGCAATCTGTATTACAATAACAGAACAAAAGCCAGGGGGAATATGAGGAGTTTTTGAATGCTATTGAAATTAATTGGTATTAATATGAACCAGGTTGTTTCAATTTATGACTTTAAATTGTAATCCCCAGGGAAATTACTAAGGAAAAAACTGAAAAATATATAATCAAAATAAACAGAAGAAGAATTAAAATGGTATACTACAGAATATCTTTTTACACAAAGTAAGAAAGTAATGGAGGAATAGAGGAAGAAAAGGACATAAACGCATATAGAAAGGAAATACTAAAATTGCAGATATATATCTTATTTATCAGTCATGACATTAAACACTAGTAGACTAAACACTAAAATCAAAAGGCAGAGACTGGCAAGATGGACAACAAAATTCTATGTTGTATCCAAGAGATACACTTTATATTCAAAGATGCAAATAGTTTGAAAATAAAAAGATGGAAAGACAGGGTGTGCAAATGAACTCAAGAGATAAGCTGGAGTGGCTATATTTGTATCAGACAAAATAGACTTTATGACAAATATTGTTACTAAGAACAAGAAGGAATTTTGATGATGACAAAAAGGTAATGCTACTAGGCAAACATAATAATCATTAACATATCTGTATCTAAAAACAGAATCCCCCAAAACACAAAAGACAACACTGACAAAACTGAAGAGGAAAATAGACAATTTAACAACCAGAAGTGAGGAGTAGGGGGGAGGCAAAAAGGGTGAAGGGGTCAAAAGCTACAAACTTCTGGTTATTTGAAATATTATTTTTTTAATGTTTATTTTTGAGAGAGAGAGAGACAGAGAGACAGAGAGACAGAGAGACAGAGCACGAGCAAGGGGGGGCACAGAGAGAGAGGGAGATACGGAATCTGAAGCAGGCTCCAGGCTCCATGCTATCAGCACAGAGCTCGATGCAGGGCTCGAACTCACGAGCCGTGAGATCATGACCTGAGCTGAAGTGAGACATTTAACTGAATGAGTCACCAGGTGCCCCTAAACTTCCAGTTATTTGAATGTTGGTAATTGAGACCTTAAAAGTCTTCATTACACACACACACAAGCACACACACAACTATGTAACTATGTATGGTAACAAATATTAGCTAGACTTAATTTGTGGTGGTCACTGTGCAATATACACACATATTAAACATTATTTTGTATACCCGAAACTAATGTCACTTGTATCTTAATAAAATCAAATGAGCAAGCAAACAAACAAAAACAACTTAACAAATAAAAGTTGGATACTTCAATACTGCACTTTCAATGATGGACAGAATAAGTAGGTAGAAGATTAGCGAGCAAACAGAAGACTAGAACAACATAATAAGCCAACAAGATGTAATGGATGTCTGTAAAATATCCCACCCAGTAGTGACAAAATACACATCTCTCAAGTGGAAATGAAACATTCTTTGGAATAGACCATATGTTAGGCCGTAAAACAAATCTTAATATTTGATCTATTAACATTTAATCCAATTACTGATGAGTAGGACTTACATCTGCCATTTTGCTGGTTCTTTGCTCTACATATTATGTTCTTTTTTTTCTTTATTCCTCATTACTTCCTTAGTAAAAAGATATTTTACAATAGACTATTTTAGTTCTTTCTCTGTTTCTTTTTTTTATTAATTTTTTAAGTGTTTATTTTTGAGAGAGAGACACAGAGCACGAGCAGGGGGTGGGGGGTGCAGAGACAGAGGGAGACATAGAATCCGAAGCAGGCTCCAGGCTCTGAGCTGTCAGCACAGACTCGAACACTTGAACCATGACATCATGACCTGAGCCCAGATCAGACACTTAACCAACTGAGCCACCCAGCTGCCCCTGTTTCTTTTTAAGTATATATATATATATATACATGCTTTGGTTTTTCCTTAGTGATTTCCCTGGGATTATAACTAACATTCTAACTGAAAACTCTAGTTCAGATTAATATCAATTTATTTTCAATAGCATACAAAATCTTTGTTCCATTCCCTATGTCCATTGTGCTAATTGTGCTAATGTTATAATTTAGATTACATCGTTCTACATTGTAAGCCCATCAGCAAGGTTTTATAATTACGGCTGTGTGAATTACATTTCAGTAAAGGTGTTATTTAAAAAGTTAGCTCTGGGGTTAATCCTCTTGGGTTTGTAATTCAGGCTCTGCCACTAATTGGCTGGTGACCATGGTTAGGTTACTGTGCCTCAGTTTCTCCATCTACAAATGGGGCCTATAGTAGCAAGTACCCTAACAGGTTGTTAAAAAGAACCAACGAGTTATTGTATGTCACCCACTTAGATCAGAACCTGGCACAATGAAAGCACTCTAGAAGCATGAGCTATTTTGATTCTTTGGAGGTGGCAAATAACTTTTTCCATCCTTTATTCAAGGCGCTGGTGTAGACTCAGAGCAGAGTGCATATTCTTAGTTCTCTAGTGACAGAGCTCATGATCTTGTTCCAGGGAATTTCCTCAAAGACTATTTGGCTGATGGTAATGTTAAAAAGATAATCTATTTGAAAAGAAATATCTTAGATAGATGTTTAGAATTGGTAACCTGGATGCATCACATTAATTTTACAAACATCTGTAAGTAGTTTGGTCTATATTCAGAAAATTTTCTCTACTTTTAAATCTGGGATTCATTTTTTGTATAATTCTTTTTTGTGCATAACAGTAATTAAAGCTTAGCATATATAAGAATATGAAAGTCCAACTAGCTGGAACACACTAAGCTTCTAAAGCAATATACAAGATAGATCAGTTTAAATTCCAAAAATACACCTACAATGTGCAAACCACTATGCCCAGTGCAGAGAATGCGATGAGAATTAGGATCAGTATTATACCATGTGCTGGCCTCCAAGTGTGAAGGCTGTGTAATTTCTGCTTTAAAACTTGCTTCCAAAGAGCTTTTTTTTTTAAAAAAATAGTTTATTGTCAAATTGATTTCCATATAACACCCAGTGCTCTTCCCCACAAGTGCCCTCCTCCATTACCACCACCTCTCTTCCCTTACCCCCTCCCCCTTCAACCCTCCCCTTCGTTTTCAGTATTCAATAGTCTCTCAGGTTTTGCATCCCTCTCTCTCCCCAACTCTCTTTCCCCCTTCCCCTCCCCATGGTCCTCCATTAGGTTTTTCCTGTTAGACCTATGAGTGCAAACATAGGGTATCTGTCCTTCTCTGCCTGACTTATTTCACTTAGCATGACACCCTAGAGGTCCATCCACTTTGATACAAATGGCCATATTTCATTCTTTCTTATTGCCAAAGAACTTTTTGATCGAGTCAATAGTACCTATTGTAGCAGAGATTTTTGCATTTAGAGTGAAAAAAATACAACAATAATAACTGTACTCTTTCCAACAAGTATTGGAGGAAGTTGGAATTTTTTTCAAAAGAACAAGATGCACTGATATCAGAAATTACAAAATTTTTCTGTGGTATGTGTTTGGTTTTTGTTTCCTTCCTTGCGAGCTGGAAAGCAGCTCGTATATGTGAGTGAGTGGATCATAGCTGGCCCTCTGCAGGTGGGCAGGTCTTCACAGAGAGCAAGTGCTGGAACTATGCTCTACCATAGTAGCCCCATATGGTAGTTCTTTCTAGAATTTTCTAGAACTATGAGAGGAAAGCCCTTGCTGGAAGAACAGTGAAATTTATTAAAAATTTTTTTTGGTGCGAGAGAAGCTAGAAATGACCCTAAAGCTAATTAAGACTAAACTCCTACATTTACATATGAGAACATTAAGGCCCAAAGAAATCAAGCAACTTGTCCCAAGTGACCTACCTAATCATATTACCTTACACCATGGAGAGAAGAGAGGTAGGGAAAAAAAATTACAAGAATAGTTTGACTTGATTTGTGTTTTTCCAGGATGCCTTGGGGAAAAACAAAATAAAATTGTGATTCCTTTCCACTTGGATCACTGACTAATGCTTAGGTTGTTGCCACTTTGAGCTGAAACTGATAAATAGAAATTCGCTTGTTCACAATTTTCAAAAATATTGAAAATGCTACTTTAATCAAACCTACTGAATTTCAAACAAAAACGCAATAAAGGAAATAAAGACTTGTTCATTGTTTCAGTGTTTACTGTTTTCCCAATTATCTTTAATATCATATAAAATGTTTAAAACTCTGAGGATGTTTTCTACATCTTCCAGTTGGCCAATCCGTTGGACTTTGAGAAGCAGATGGGACAGCTATGGGCCTCAGCTACACACATGTGCTCAGCTCCCTTCCCATCACATCCTGAGGGCATGGACATGCATGCTTTGGCCCACCTCTCTCGAAGCTCCATTGTCAGGAGTTGAACAGTTTTCCTGGGAATGTGAGCAGGATGGAAAGGGACACGGGAAGGAGTGGCTTAGAAGCTGGACGAAAAAGAGTCACAGGGTCTAGAGAGGTGTTGGCTCCCAGAGGGAACTTAGGACACTGTTGGCTGTTGGACCGTCTAAAACTAAGAGAGTGAGGAGTGGGTTTGTCTTGAAGGGGGCAGGGATTAGACAGCACCCAGAGGGTAGAGAAGCAGAAAAGGTGGTGAGAGGCGGGAGACAGGGATCCATCCCCACCCCCAAAGAGTATTAGCTCCATCTGCTCCTCACTGAATGCACAGCCTGGGGGCATCAGCTCCTTCTGGCAGGCGGGCAAAGAGCCAGGTGTTCTTGATGGTGTAGAGGAAGGAGTGGCAAGGGTCTGGAAGATGAGTTAGAGGAAGTGTTGATATTCAACAACTGTGGTCATAAGAACATAGGCTAATTCTGCATGAGTTTTCATCCCTTCCTGCCTGGTTCTTGAAGCAGATTGATCTCTGGCTGTCTCATCTCAGCACTTTAGATTTTTACAGGAATATCCTTGAGTTTCATCTGTGGGCCAAGGTCACTTCCCCGGCATTCTGTGAACAGCACTGCCGTATGATTGCAGGGGGATAATGACTTTGGATCCATGGCCACTTCCCATGTGAACAGCTTTTCCCTTTGCTCCCCTGGCTTAGGATGGAAGCCCCTTTCCTTTATCCCCTTTGCCTTCTGGCTCATGTTATATTTTTTATAGAGTTCTATATGTGATTGTCTCATCCATGAACATTGATTAGGTCAAGCTCCTTAAGGGCAGTGACTGACAAATTTCTCTCTGAATCCTTAGCATCTGGTATTTGGACATTTTAGTGCACAATAGTGTTTGTTAAATGAATTAAATTACATTTATTTGGTTATGTTTTCCAACCAATCCCATTTATTAAGTCCTTGCTCTATGCCCTGCACCCTGTTACATGCTGGCAAAACAAATGAAAATAAATTAGATCAGACACTGCTCCCCCCATGGGGGCTGCAGTCTGGTAGAGGCCAGCGACGAGGTGGGCATAGTCCTTTCACCCAGAATCATCTAATCTGACTACATCCTCTCCAGCAAAAAGAACAGAGGATGAATGCTTTCATTTACAAGGCGAAGAGTCATTCATGGAAATCCCTTCATGACACTAATAAGTGCCACCATCCCTTTCTTTGAAAATTGTTTCCATTTCCACCATGATAGTCATATAATGAGGTGAACAGACTGAGCTCTTTCAAGGTGAGGCCAAATTGTCACTTTACCCCTGCCCATGGGAGTGAGCTGTGTTCTCTTTCCTCAACGAGCCCTCATATCCCTATTCACTGTTTGCACTGCAGCTAAGCATCACACAAGCATCTTCATTAAACTGTCCACAGTGATTCATAGATGCCTTCCTCCAGAGGTTACACATAATTCAAAACCTATCAGCACACGGGGGACAGGCGACTTAAATTGTTCCTTCCAGGATATGTTACCTTGTGTTGGCTCTCTCAGAATTTCATCTGCTACTATGAGGTCCAATTACTCTGCCCAGCTGTGCCCTTCCAAGGTGCCTCGGCCACTCCCTCTCCTGAATTGCTAAGAAGAGGACTCTTCCCTCTGTGGGCATCAGCGGTGTGTCCACTCTGTGCAAAATACCTGCCCCTCTGTGAGGTGAGGCACTCTCAGAGGAGAAATCCACCCTGCAGGGACCTGAGGTGGCAAACCAGGAGGCAGGCATATAAGCAGTCGGCCCTCGATGGTCTGTGGTTCTAGAGGGAGAAGAGTCAGGGCATGGGCTGAAACCCACACTTTGCCCACCTTGGCTTTGGGGAGTTCTCAGGATATTAAGCCCTTGAAAGCATTCTTGAGCTCTCCCTCTGAACCCTTCACACTGGCTTACTTCTGCTCTGGGCACACTGGACCTGGCTGAGTCACTGGGAAGAGGATACCCTGGGCCACTGAGACTCAACTGGACAAATTAATTTACCACAAACTGTCTACCATTAGGACACCTCAGTGCTGAAGAGATGGTGGAGGCACAAGACAAGATACCAAAAAGTCATTTTCATGCTTGTCTTTAGAAAGAGAGGAGGGGGCAGGACAGGAGGGCAGGAACCATGCACAAACCAGGAGGGGGTTGGGGCAGTCTGACTGGAGCCTGTGGAGGGAAGTGGGTTTAGGGCCTTGGGAGGAGGCCACTTGCTCCTGAGGCCCCTGGTAGGAGATTTGTTAGGCCACGTGTTACCAGCCGTGCTGTACTGGCTTCTCAATGATCAGCTGATGCCCACCAAACCTCCCTGCCTTCATTTCAGCATCTGTCAGCCAGCTGCCCCCACCACCCTACAGCTCAGGCAGCTCCTGCTTCTTACCAGGGGTCATTTCTAATCTAAGGAGCAGGCACCGAGGAGCACCAAGGACTCTGACTTTAGCACTATTGTAAGTATGTTACCTGAATTACCTCATTTAATTGTCACAGCTACTCCTTCAGGAAATAGCTATCCTCATTCGACTGATGAAGAAACTGAAGCCTCAGAGAGGTGAAGTCATTTTTTCAAGGTCATACAACAAGTAACTGTCTAAGCCAAAACTTGCTGTGGGAGGGAGGGGGTTGCGGTGGTGGTGACCATGTACCGATTGAGGTGTCCAGGCAAAGTCCCCACCAGCTTTTTAAATCAGGGAGGATCTCAGAAATACTTTTGGTTTTGTGTCACATCTATAGTTTGTAGGGTCTACTAGTATTTGCCCTGGGAGGGTGAGGGTAGACACAAATTTCTACTTTTGTTTTAAAAGTATTTCAAACTGACAGAAATAGCTCAGTCATCTTAGGACATGGGACAACCTCCTCTTTTTCTGACTGCTTCACTGTGCTTAGGTTGATGGCAACATACTGCCTCCAGGAAATTCCAGCTGTGTAACTACTAATGAAGGCTATAATAAAAGCTAACATTCATTAGGCACCTGTTATGCTCGGCTCTGTGCTGAGTGAAATAGGAAATTTGCTCTAGAGGAGGAAAGAGACACAGAGAGGTTATGCCTTGCCCAAGGTCACACAGCTTGCCAGTGGCAGAACCAGGCTTTGGACTCAGATCTTACTGAACCCTTTAACTTTTGTGCTCTATGGTCAGTTGTGTCCCAAGTTGGGTTAGTAAGACATCAGTCACCACATATGTATATTGAAAATCCACCATGCACCAAACAAGGGGAGGAAAGAGGATCCTAGGACAGTGGTCTGGTGGGGGAGGATGGGTGAGGGTCCCTGACCAGGGAGCATAGTCCCAGGGTGATGGGACATTTGTGGAAGGCAATCAGGGACAGGGACAGGGAAAGGAATTTGGAGTAGAAAGTCAAAAGAGGAAAGGGTTGCCAAGAACAAGATCTATCAGTTTTTGCTACCAATTTTGTTTAGGGCCATGTGGGTTTACTTGTTAGGGTGCCCACTGGGATTTATGAGGGAGGCACTAAGACCAAGGAATAAGGAAGAATCATTTCCAACAGTGTTGACTACAAAGGCACTAAGTGTGTGTGTGTGTGTGTGTGTGTGTGTGTGTGTGTGTGTGTGTGTGTAAGGGAAAGGTGCACAGTACCGAATTCCAAATAATTCTCATTTTGCCATTTTCCACTGTCACAACAGGCTTTTGGGGCAGCTATTTTGGTCTTTTTAAAAATCATTCCATACACATGCAGGGCTGCTATACTGTAATTCTAAGGGCTTAAATGATGCTTTAAATTGCTGTTCAATTTACGGAGGTGAGGTTTTGTCTTGCCCGTCCTCCCTCGCTTACCATTGCTCAGCGCATTCCCTTCAAATGAACTGCACTGTTTTTTATTCATAGCATCACTCTGCTACTAGTTCTGTGATTTCCTCCATGCAACATCCTCAAATGAACGTTTACCAGTACTGGCAAGTTAACACTGCTCCTGCAACTGGGATCCATTCCTGTAATACGGGAGAGTTAAGGCACTTCTAACTTTTAATTTCTCTTAAAATGAGCTTGTAACTTCCTCCTATCCCCATTTGGATGCTTTTACAACTGACAGTGTTTTAGCTTTATTACTTATAAAGACAACCATAGGAGACACATTTTTGGCTTGGAAATTCCAACTAGTTCAATGCCTGACAATTTCCCCCCATATAGACCTCCAGAAATATCTTTTACATTTGGATTTCTCCCCTCCTTTTAGAGCGTTGCTTTGAGGGACGCCTGGGGGGCTCAGTCGGTTAAGCGTCAGACTTTGGTTCAGGTCATGATCTCACAGTTTGTGAGTTTGAGCCCCACGTTGGGCTCTGTGCTGACAGCTCAGAGCCTGGAACCTGCTTCGGATTCTGTGTCTCCCTCTCTCTCTGCCTCTACCCTACTGGCATTCTGTCTCGAAAAAATAAATAAAGATTTTTAAAAAATTAAAGAAAAAGAATATTGTTTTGGACTGACAGGGTCCTATGGACAAAGGAAATTTCTTTGGGTTCTTAAACTCCCTGTAGCCGACTTGTGATGCAGCTGTTCAGGGCAGTGAAAGAACTATGTAGTCGGTATTAGTAACAGTTTCAACTTTACTTCCATTTCTACTTTTTTAATAATTTTTAAAAGTTTTTTTAAATGTTTATTTTTGAGAGAGAGAGAGAGAGACAGAGAGACAGAGAGAGTATGAGCAGGGGAGGACTGGAAGGAGAGGGAGACACAGAATCCAAAGGCTCCAGGTTCTGAGCTGTCAGCACAGAGCCCAGTGCGGGGCTTGAACTCATGAGCCATGAGATCACGACCTGAGCCAGAGTTGGACACTTAACTGACTGAGCCACCCAGGAACCCCAGACTCCCATTTCTATTTCTGAATGAAAGATGTCACAAATCAAGGAAAACCACATCTCTACATTTAAAGAGAAAGCCCATATTGCAAAAGCAAAAAAAAAAAATGTGGTTAAGGGTTAGGTGCACTTGTGTTTTATTCTCAGCTTATCAGGTATTTGATCTTGAGGTATTTTAACCTTTCTGGGCCTCAGTTTCCACTTCTATAAATGGAGATAATAATAAGCGCCCACATGATAAAGCTGTTCAAAGAATAAGATGTGATCATGTTCACACAGACACTGGTACATAGTAAATGTTTAATAATTGTTAGCTATATTACTCTTGGAGTATCTACAAAGAGAACACTGGGCTCCCATTTCTCTGCTATTTGTTGTAATATTCTTATACTAAAGTAGAGAGCAACTAGTGTGGGCTCTAGCCTAAAGGCATAGTTAAAACTATGGCCTTTTTCAGTGGTTGCTGTCATAACGCAATGATTGATCTTTATTACTAGAAACAAACTGCCTGTTCAGTAACATTTCTCATTCATTAGCTGAAAACAATCTCTGCCAATCAGACATTTCTGACTATGGCATTGAACCAGTCCTTAAAATAGAAGGAAAAGAAACATTAGGCCCAGGCTCTCTTGTAGTAAATATGTAGCATCGCTTTAATTTGATATCAGAAAATGTCCTTGTAAATCAAACTCACCACACCGAATCCTTGGTGAGTTTGGAGTTCACGTTCCCATCTTCTTCCAGGAAGATGTCCATTTGCAAATTGGCATCATTATCATGGGCTGAGAAATAATTGGTAACGACTCTTGCTGGTATCCCAAGGCATCGCAAAACTACAAGCAAGAAAGGACAGACTACAGTGAAACCCATCACCAAAATTTAATACATATATAGTGAACAATCCCCTCTCATAAGGGATTTCCTTCTTTACCAACAAACAAGAAAAACCCCTTTGCACTTGTTGTCCTCAAATGTTCCATACAAAGAAGGGGGCTATTGTCAAGCTTTGGGACTACGGAGAGATCTTGCTGTGTGATCATTCAGAATAAGTGGAATAAAAGGAATAAAATTCCAATAACAGGGTTACAATTGTTTAGTTGCTAGTCCTGCAATTATTAAAGTCATATTATTTTAGTTTATCTACTGGGACTATATTGCTGAAAAAATATATTTTTTAATTCAGCTAATAGGAAGCTATAAAACAGGTCCTCAGTGATCTTAGCTCTCCTGGCTGGAATTTGCTCTTGTGACACTTGGTGGAGGGAGTCACTACAGATTCATTTTAATTGCTAGATAATAAATTACCTGGATGCATCTCTCGCCATATGTACCTATTGATTAAATTCAATCCAAATGCCCTCCCTGGCTCCCAGGATGCCAGACATCAGGGCTCATTGAAAATAATTCAGCTGACAATTTTAAGATTAATGACTTGGCTTCCCTTTTTCTCCCCCTCAGAATAGTTTAGCATTTTTAACCAAAGACTATCTACCTCCTTCAACAGAACAACCTTGGAAGTCCAAACTTGAGTCTGGTAGCATTCAAGTGTCCTCATTCACAGACTTAATACCCTAAACAAAAATGATGGCAGCTACCAGCTGCTTCCTACTCTGTCTTCCTCTATTGATTCACAGACCCTATTCGAGCCACTATCTTACCAGTAATATGATTGGCACCCTAGTTCTATTTCTGGCTGACCATTAATTCCCAGAATGAGACTTGCTTCAGAGACTGCTGAACTCATAATGTTATGGACAGGCAAAGACTGACACTGAGGCACCAGTTCCACCTTCCTCCCAACTTCCCTCTTGGGGTTTATTCTTACTGTGACTTCCTCACATTGTGCTTCTGCCTTTTCTTAGCTTACCATCAAAACCTGTTTTCAGGAACCTAATGACTCTTTAATACAAAAGGCATAAATGGATGGAAGGTGTTCACTATTTATCTGGTTCTAAGCCTGATGGAGTTACATTGGGATAGTGAAATTGTAGACAGCAGGAAGACAAAAGGGAGAGATAATCCTTTCTGTTTTCTTGGAGGCATTTTCTATGAGCAGCTGCTCTCATTGGGCACCCTTCACACGGTGTGGGCTTGGGAAGGGTGAGGGAGCAGAGCTACCTCTAATCATTAGCCCATCATGAATTTCAGCTTCTGACTAGAACATCAGAGACCAACACTTCTAGGAAACTGATACACTGGCCTTTATTGTTTGCAGGAAATATATTCCTCTAGCCTTTGGGTATACTCAAATGATTAAGAAAATAAACTTACCCAGGTGAGTGCCATAGAAAACCAAAACACACAACAAAAGACTCACAGTTTCTCCCCACTTGGATATCACTGATTAATCTTGAACTATTGCAACTTTGAGCTAAAACTGTGAGGCTTCATGATCACTTATAAAAAATGGCCTCATCCTGGCTTCCAGCCTCTAGCCCCTCCTTGATTTTTCTGATTAAAAGGAAAAATGCTAACTAGGTAAAAAACATTCTTTATTAACAAGCAAGCAGAAAGGACACTCCAACTTGAGCTTAATATTTCCTCCAAGGCTGTAGAAATGGCAAGTGAATGGAAATCATTATCAATGATGAAGACATACTGAGAAAAATGTATTTTTAAAAATATTCGCTGAATTAACAATAATGTTGTCCAGATCTAGACAAGCAAATGCCATTTCAAAAAATGATGCATGAGGCTAAGGAGAATAATTTTGTTCTCATATGTTTCCCCTATAGATTAGATGTTTGGTGGATTAAAAACTAGAAGGGAAACTGGAGAGTAAATATTGTTCATTAAGTTCTGATAGCTAATTGCTCAGGGGCATTGAGATTCGTATGTAAAAATGGAGATGAGACCACCTGTCACAATCCCTTCCACAGTTACCGTAAAAATTAAGTGCATATATTTATAAAACTTCTTAGTGATAAACAATAGGAGGCTAATAAGCATATTTATAACATTTTTCAATAACAATCAGTATATATATTTTATTATTTATCATTTTAAATTTTGTTAATTTAGTCTTTTAAGAATGTGGGTGGGGGGTTTACTGAAAAGAAAATGGCATATCCTTTCTTTCACAAAATTTCTTTGCCCCTGGGTCCCTCCCCCACATTTCTCTGTGTGTTGAGTGATGGATTATGTAGGAAATAGCCCATCATCCTTTCTATAAAGATTCTGCAGTCAAAGAGAAACTGGAAGCATATTCGTCCCAGTACAGTTTAATTATGCATTGACTACATCCCAGAATAGCCATCCATAAATTCTAGAGAGCTAACAGGGGCTGCTAGGTCTCTTTCCCAGTTTATAGATAAAATTTCTTGAAGCAAAACTCCCTTTACATTAAAAAAATGTTACTCAATTGGATACTTACATGTGTTAAAGACACCAGCAAAAACCCAGCACTGACCATACCGGACTGGACTCTTAGTACTCTGGTATTCCAACAGAATGTCAACACTCCCAGTCCAGGCCGATGGGGGGACACCATAGGCATAGATGTTGTCCCAGGATCCAACAATGACACCTTCATCATCTTTGGCATTAACCTAAATGACACCATGAGTTGTAAGAAGGAAGAAGGAACATTTAGAAGAGTTCTCTCTAGACTCTGACAGCAAGCAAGCTAAGGCATCCAGTGCCTTTTAAACTTCCTGCATGATAAAAAACAATTCCACTACTGTTCCATTCACTGTTGTGTCATCAGGCAAAGCAACACAATAACTGTGCAAGGGAAAACTAAAATAACCAAGGCTGCCTCTCAAATAACATATTATCATAGTTAAGGTGGTATTGAAAGCAGCTAGGAAGAGTTGTAATGTCTTCTCCACATGCTTAGGAAAAGATATGCCTAGGACACTTGATCTGGTTGGAGTAGTGAGGAAGAAAGGAAGAACACCCACAAAAGAAGACAGCTCAAGTAGGGATCAAAGAGGAACCTTGCCTTTGTGGAAGAAGAATTTGAAACTGACACATGACAAAAGATGTATAGGGAGAGTGGAGGCCCGAAGTTTCATGGTTTAGTGACTTTTGACTTTGATGATAAGTTGTAGACTCTAATGAACTAAAAAAGTAAACAGATGTCATAGGAAACCTTAAGAGTTAGTAAGATATTAAATTCCCATGAATACCTTACAATGTTTGTTTTAAATAAGTTGCAATAAAAAAAGTATTTCTTTTCTGATTGTTTAAGATTAAGGTTTATAGTTCTGTTAAAAGGTATCTCCATTTACAGTAAGGGCCTGGGTATTATAGTGTAAGTATGAGGGACACTTAAAAATGACATTCTTGGATATTTGGGAGAATCTTACTGCATGTTCAGACCATGGTCTTCTGGTAGCAGAAGACCTCAAGAGCAGGAACAAAGATATTTTGTGTTTAAACATTAAAAAGTTTAAGTAGCAACCCTTTCATGGCATCAGTTGTTTGGGGGGCACTATTGAATCTTACCTCTCTTGGTGTTACTTTCATCATGTTTAATTATAGTTAGAAGATTATCTAGGCTTCCCTAACACTGGTACCACTTCAACAATGGTTATATGTTGACATGACAAAGAGTTAGAGCCTTGCTCCTCAAGCGCCATCTGTGGACCAGCAGATGGACCCCTGGGAGCTTGTTAGGAATGCATAATCTCAGTTCCTGCCACAGGCCTACTGAATCAGACTCTGCATTTTAACAAAATCCTGGGGTGATTTCAGTGCACATTAGCTTGAGAAGATTAGGTTTAGACTAAGCCGAGAAGATATTAGTAAGCAATGTGAGACATATGACTGAAGCAGGTGTGTTTGGATTATGAAAACCATAGAAGATACATTAAAATATGGTGACTTTATGTGTTCATTGCCTTGCCAATTAACAGCTCAGCATCAGCACTTACACCCCTCTCTTAGGCTTGCTGAGTTTAGTTGTTCCTCCATTGGGTCATGAGTTCATTGGGAATAGAGATTTTTTAAAAATCTATGTCTTTTTTACTTTTAGCAAGGATTGGCAAAGAGCATATGCTCAATAATGGTTGAATAATCACTCATATATTCCACAGGCATATAGGTATTGTATATCTGAATAGGAATAATACCTCCTAGGAGAGAGATGAATGAGAAACCAATCAAATGGAAGTAAAGTCTATTAATGTTAAGACAGAAAGGTGTACAGGTAAGGTGGAGGCCCAAAGGAAGTCAGTTTCAACAGGTTGGAAGACACTTAAATGTACAAGCACCTTCTATTGTGAATGACAAACCTTCCACTGAAATATGAGATTTACTCTAGCACTGAGAGGCATTTTCCAAAGAAGGTCCTAATGGAAAGTGTTCTCTAGATCACCATTCAATTTGATTTAGATAAACTATTTCCCCTCCTTCATTCTGTCTGGTCAGGTTAAAGTAAAGATAACTACTCAGTTGATTTGTTTAATGTATAAAAAAAGTAATTCTCTCAAATTTCTGAAGAACCTTGTTCAATTAATTGCAAACTCATGCCTCTGATGTAAATTTTGACTTTATCATGTAACTCTATCAAATGACTGGGGTGTAACTGACTTTAGTCAACCATTTTGGCTTTATTAATGATCACTATTTCTCCTTGCAGTTGAATTGATTACTTAAAGATCTGTATCTGCTATAATGAAGCCTGAAGAGTGCCATGGTAGGCTATAATGTAGTTTGATATTTGTGGATTGGCAGTCTCTGGTTTAACTCACATTACCATTTCCTTATCCTTACCATTGAGAGATAGAATAGGGCCTATGAATCTCAGAGGAGAAACTGTACCTAAATTATGGTTTTGATGACTGATTTTCAAGCAGATAGCCATTAACTAGGAGGACTATTTATAGCACTTGGCTGAACCCAGTCAGCTAAGGGGAAGAGAAAAAAAAATAAAAAGCTCTCTCCTCTATAGACGTTTTAATTGTTAATGCTGAGCTGTTTCCCTGTTGCTAGATAAATCACAACTCTCATTTATTAGCATTTGGTTGGACTAGCTACTGTTTTCCAATTAGAATATTGATTTCTGAGGAGCCTAGACACTGAAAGAGGTAAGTCTTTAGTGACACATGTAAAGGGTTAAAGTAATATCTCCTTCTCTAGACAGCAAGATATATTTGGGGGGACACTTCAAGGGCATCCTGGTCCTTTTTCATGCCACAGTTGACTGTTTTAACACCCTGTTATGAACTTGGAATTTGACCAGTGTCAGAGTGAAATGCCTTGGACTTGTATCACTGGTTGTCTAGGAGATAATATGAGCCCAGGACTTTGGACAGGGAGAGTTATTCAACTACAGTAAGGTTGCACTAAATTGTCCTCCTGTGATACCCATAACTGGAAAAAGTGAAAAACCAGCCCCTCTCCCCCACCAAAGCTATTATCAGCAACCCAGTGGCATAACATAATTTAGCAAACTTCAAAACCTGGTTCCAAGAAAATTGAGGAATATAGATTGGACTAGAGAAGCAGCATGGCTCAGCACCTGACCCCCACCAACAGTTTCTCAGAAACCCTACTGTCACATTCACATAATCCTGAGACTTCTCAGCTGTGTTTCAAAATCTCAAAAGAAACTAACCAAATTAAAATACTAATCTTTTTCTTGCGCTGACCAGAACACTGGAGACAACTGCTGTGAAGAAATGGGTGAGAAAGGGTCTGCACCTCTAAAGAGGGAGACATTCTGGGACTAGAGTGGGGAAACCACAGAGTCTGAGAGTTACCCTACCCCCATGAGATACATCTCCAACTAGATGGGGTGGATTCTCAGATGAGAAATGTAACAGAACCTCAAAAGAAAGAGCAGAGCCCCAGTATTCTAACAGACACTGCCATCTTTTCAGCTCCCCTCTTCTCCCTCTTCCAGCCTTTCTCAGGGTACTGGAGAGTAGACTGAAAGAAAAACAGTGGCCTCAAACTGTAGTTCAGAGGAAAAATCCAACTAGTCTTAGATTGGGAAGTGTCAATATTTCACCTACACTATATTAGAGCAAACAGGACACTTGGAGAAAATTATGCAAGTATGAGCATCGATAAAAAGAAAAGAAGCAGTGAGAAGGGAGGGAGGGGTGAGAGAGAGAAGAAAGGAGGGAATGAGAGAGGAGAGGGAGAGAGGGAGGAAAGGAGGAGAGAGAAGGAAAGGAAAGAAGAGAGGAAGAGAGAGGGAGAGAAAGAAGGAGAGGGAGAGAGGGAGGGAGAGAGTGGGAGAAAGAAAGGGGTAGAGAGATAGGAGGGACAGACAGAGGGGGGAGAGAGGAGGATGTAAAGAGGGGGAGAGAGGGAGATATAGAGAAGGGGAGAGAGGGAGAGAAGAGATAAAAAGGGATATAGGGAGGGAGAAAAAGAGAGGAAGAGAGAGAAAGACAGAAGGAGAGGGAATGAAAGAGGGAAGGAGGGAGAAAGGGAAAGAAGGTGCTTGAGGGGGAGAAAGGGAGAAAGAGAGAAGGAAGGAGAGAGGGAGGGAGAGAAGGAGGGAGAGAGGGAAAAGGAGGGAGAGAAGAAGAAGAGGCACACACAGAGAGATGGAGAGACTGAGAGAGAGGGGGAGGGAGAGAGATACAGAAAGAGGAAAGAGAGGGAGAGAGGGAGGAATGGAGAGAGAAGGAAGGAAGGAAAGAAGGAGAGAGGGAAGGAGAGAGAGGGAAGGAATAAAGGGAAGGAAAGGAGGAAGAGAGAGAGATGGAGAGAGAGAGACAGAGAGAGAGGGAAAAGAGAGAGGGAGAGAGAATATGAAAAAAATAGTACATAAAAGAAAATAAAAGTAGGAAACATAAAGAATTTTCTCAGAATCTTTTAGGAGATCACAGATCTAAAGGAACAAATTGAAGATCAAATGACATCATCATGGAACTAAAAATAAAGTACAAACTATAAGAAAGAGTAGGTAAATAAATAAAATTAATGGCAAGAAGAAAAGCTTGAGATAAAGAAAATATGAAGACAAATATAAAGAGATAAAGTTATTTGGAGATGAGGTAATAGTTATTGAAAAAAGGATGATACAACATAAGAATAATTATTATCTTTAAAAGAAAGAACCCAACAGATGAAGCAGAATATGTATTTAGACATAAGAAACTTTTACCTAATTGAAGAAAAACTGAATCTATAGTTTAAAAGGACAATCTGTGCTCTGATATGACCTGATGCAGAATTCTCATTGCTTAGGAACTTTAATTAATTAGGCTATTTGAACTCAAGAATAAAGAAATAATTGTTCAGTCATATAGACAGAAAATGCAAATTAGCAACATGGGAGGAGATTAGGCTACCTTTAGACTTCTCCACAGCACCATTCACTTGCAAAACACAGTCAATCAATATTTACACAGTCCTGAGAGAAGGAAAGGTTGACCCAAGAATGTTATGCTAAGAGGTTCTGCAGGTATAAAGGCAGCCAGCACTCATTTTCAAACATGAAGAATCTCAGGGAATATACTATCCATTTCAACCAAAGTACTTGAAAAGTGATATCAAGATAATTAAAGGCTGAATCAAGAAAAAAAAAAAACCCAGGAACAGAGAAGCTGTGGTAAAAGATCCAGTGATGAGAAAAGCTCATGTATGTTTAAAAACCTTCGGGAATTATGGTATCAGAATGAATATGAATTTTTAAATTGGATAATATAATAACAACCTTAAAAAGATTAGACATAAGGGAGGAAAGAGGAGAAGGAGAATGGAAGTATTGATGTTTTAATGTGTTGGTCTCTCAGATAATCGACATCATCTAAAATTAAAACCTAATCTAAAAATATATCATTATTCTTTTAGTGGTTTTAATAGTTTTTAAATAATCTTAGGGGGATCTGTTAAAAACAGTATTTCCTGTAGTGAGAAACATTTATCTAAAGTTTAACAATATCTTCTATTGCAATTCAGATTTTTCTTTCTGTGAAGGCAAAACTTAATAAGATTAAATAAGACTTAAAATTAAACAGAATTTGAGTACACTTAAACATAATGCTTTTTTAAATAAAATAGCATGACACCATTTGGCATAAAGGAAAGCAAACAGACCGATGGAACACAGTAGAGAACACAGAGATAGACTCCAGCAATATAGTTAACTAATTTTTGACAAAGTTGCAAAGATAATTTTATGATGAAAGGATATTCTTTACAGCAAATGGTGCTGGAACAACCAGACATTCATATGCAAAAATGAACTCTGATACATACTTTGTCCCATATAAAAATTGTCTCAAAATGGATCACATACCTAAATGTAAAGCCTAACACTACAAAACTACCAGAAGAAAATAGGAGAAATGATTTTTACCCTTTGGTTAGACAAAGATCTCTTTGATATAATTTAATAAAAGAAAGAAAAAAAATTATTCAAAGGCTTTAATTACAAATTGGAATTCATCAAATTATGAACTTTTGCTCTTTGAAACACATCATTAAGAGAATGAAAAAGTATGCCCAGAGTGAGGGAAAATATTTATAAATCACGTATGTGACTTGTATTCAGACTATGTAAAGAACACTAGAAACTCAATAATAAGAAAAAGAACAAAATTTAAAACCATGGGGAAAATATTTGAACAGATACCACATCAAAGAAGATACATACCTGGAGGCCAAACACAACCAAGGATGCTCAACATCATTAGTCAGAGGGAAATGCAAATTAAACCCATAATGAGATAACATTATACACCTATTAGAAAATTTAAAATTGAAACTGAATTACTTTCATACACCATACACAAAAATTATTTCAAAATGGATGAAAGACCTAAATGTGAGACAGGAAACCATCAAAATCCTAGAGGAAAATGCAGGCAACAACCTTTTTGACCTCAGCTGCAACAATTTCTTACTAGACACGTTGCCAAAGGCAAGAGAAACAAAAGCAAATGTGACCTATTGGGACTTCATCAAGATAAAAAGCTTCTGCACAGCAAAGGAAACAATCAACAAAACTAAAAAGCAGCCTACAGAATCAAAGAAGTTATTGGCAAATGACATATCTGATAAAGGGTTAGTGTCCCAAATCTATAAAGAACTTATCAGACTCAACACCCAAAAAACAATGCAGTTACAAAATGGGCAGAAGACATGAATAGACGCTCTTCCAAAGAAGACCTCCAGGGCTCCTCAAAAAACTATCCATAGAACTCCCCTATGATCCAGCAATAGCACTGCTAGGGATTTATCCAAGGATACAGAAGTGCTGATGCATAGGGACACATGTACCCCAATGTTCATAGCGGCACTTTCTACAATAGCCAAATCATGGAAAGAGCCTAAACGTCCATCACCTGATGAATCGATCAAGAAGATGTGGTATATATATACAGTGGAGTATTACATGGCGATGAGAAAGAATGAAATCTGGCCATTTGTAGCAGGTTGGATGGACCTCGAGGGTGTCATGCTAAACGAAATAAGTCAGGCGGAGAAGGACAGATATCATATGTTTGCACTCATAGGTCTAACAGGAGAACAGGAGAAACCTAATGGAGGACCAGGGGGAGGGGAAGAGGGAAAGAGAGTTGGGGAGAGAGAGGGATGCAAAACCTGAGAGAACGGAGGGTTGAAGGGGGAGGGGGAGAGGGATGGGAGGTGGTGGCAATGGAGGAGGGCACTTGTGGGGAAGAGCACTGGATGTTATATGGAAACCAATTTGACAATAAACTATTTTAAAAAATAAAAAAAAACAGGCAGAAAAATAAATAAATAAATAAACATTAAAAATTTTAAAATAAACACACACACACACACACACACACACACACACACACACACACACACACAAAGACCTCCAGATGGCTAACAGTCACATGAAAAGATGTTCAACATCAGTATACTTTTTCTTTCTTTCTTTCTTTCTTTCTTTCTTTCTTTCTTTCTTTCTTTCTTTCTTTCTTTCTTTCTTTCTTCCTTTCTTCCTTTCTTCCTTTCTTCTTTCTTTTCTTTCTTTCTTTCTTTCTTTCTTTCTTTCTTT
>NC_043706.1:21894447-21899235 GCF_006229205.1 Suricata suricatta | reverse complement strand
AAATTTGAAAATTGATTCACCTGGGAATGTAGAGATCTGTTTCTTGTGTCTGTCCTGTTGTTTGTCATGTGCAAGTGTAAAAAGGGAGATGAGCCAATACATGAGAGAAAGAAATAGGGTAGCAAGAACCCTCTTTACTCCCTTGCCAGGATTCTCATCTCTGATCCTTTTGGGGCTTTCACAACACCTCTGACATCTGGGGTTTTGAGTAAGAAAGCCATCTATTACCTCCTTGGATTTTCATAGTGGTGGGCTTAACAAGTTTTTTTCTGCCTTAGTACTATTAGAAATGTCATTCCCTCCTCTTGGAATGCCCTTCCATTCTCAAACCCTTTCTTTACATGGTGCATGCCTACTGATTCTTTGCAACTCAGCTGGTTTCATTCAGGAAATCCTTACCTATCACTCTGATTTGGATGTCCTTTCTCTGTGTTCACACAGTATTCTTTGCTTTGTAATGCTCTACTATTTGTCACATTGCTTTGTGTCATTGGTTGATAGTCTTTGCTCTCATTGTGAGGAAGGAAGGTACAATTCTGTCTGTACTCTTAGTCCCAGCACAGAGTGAACACTCAAAAAGTTCTACCAAATAAATGAGTGGAAGGAGGGTGTAGGTCACTTTTTAATATTTCTTTACTAGATCAAGGCAGATGGGTCAATCAGAATGCAAAAGACATTTTGTCTAAATTGAGAAGTTGTTTCTAAATTTGTATAGAAATACAAAGGATCTAGAATAACCAAAACAATATTGAAAAAGAAAAAAGTTGGAGGACTGTCTGATGTGAAGATTTACTGTAATACTATAGTAATTCAAGATAGTAAGGTATTTAAGGACAGAAAAAATAGACCAGTAGTAGAATAGTGTCTAGAAATAGATCCACATTTATATAGTTATTTGATTTTCAACAGTCACCAGAGCAATTCAATGCAGGGGGAAAGGCAAGGCAGGCTTTTTAACAAATGAAAGTCTTTGCAACAAATGAAAGTTCTTCCAATAGTCTTTTCAACAAATGGTACTGATATAAATGGATAAACCAGGGGGGGGAAAAGGCTTGACCACACAGAACAATAGCTCAAGATGGATCACAGACTTAAATGTAAAAGCTAAAATTATAAAGCTTTAAAATATATATAAAAGAATTTCTTTATGACCTTGTGGAAAGGACATTATTTCCCAGGGAGACTTCTTTTTTAAAAAAAGTTTAAAAGTTGAATTTCAAAAAAAATTTAAACTTTTGTTCCTAAAACATACTATTAAAACAATTTAATGGCAAACCGTATTCTGGGGAAAATATCTTCTACACAAATCTGACAAAGGACAATGTATTCAGAATATATAGAGAGCAATGGCAACTCAATAATAAAAAGACAAGCAATCCAATAAGAAAATGGGTAATGACTTGAAAAGACACTATACTGAAAAAGATATAGGAATGACTAACAAATGCATGAAAAGGTGCTCAATATCATTAGTCATCAGAGAAATAAAAATTAAAATGCCAATGAGATCTCATTATGCACCCACTAGAATGGTTAAAATTAAGAAAGCTGAGACACCAAGAAAAGGTGGAGCTGTGGAAAAACTGGAACTCTCTCAGATTGCTGCCAGGAATGCGAATAAACCAATCACTTTGGAGAACTGGCAGATTCTTATAATGTTAAACATATATAGACCCTATGACCTAAGTGTGCCACAGATAGCTACTTGACCCAGAGCTATGAAAGCATATGTACAAGATGTTCATAGCAGCTTTTTTCATAATGGCTCCAAATTGGAAATATCTCAAATGGCCATCAACAGGTGAATGGATAGACAAATTATGATACAGAACACAATGAAATGCCACTTAGCAATAAGAAGGACACATGCAATAACCAACTGAATACAATAAGCCAGCCCCAAAAGGTGCATACTGTATGAATCCATTTATGTGTTTAAGAATAGGCAAATATAACCTATTGCAAAAAATCAGAATGGCCATTGCCTATGCGGGTGTGAACTGACTAGAAGAAAACACAAGGGGAATTTCTGGGCTGAAGATAATGTCTGTATTTTGGTGATAGTGATTACCTGAATCCAAACTCACTGAAATTTTCATTTAGTATCTATGCATTTCACTGTATGTAAGTTTTACTTCAAGAAAGAAAAAACAGACAAACCATGAATCAACCCTACCCTATATTGGGAAGCATATAACCACAGTTATGCAAATGGTATATTTGGTATATTTACTCAACACGTGCTCTGACAGGGGTGGGTAATTAGATTCATTTTTCATGAAATCCATTACAACTAGAGATTATTAACCTTGTCTTCCTTAGTAACTGAGGATTCTTCTTTGGCCAAAACATATTTTACTAATTGATAGCCAAATGTGGACAGAGAAAGAGATTGGGATTTTAAGCTCTTCAAGTGTCTGCTTTTTTCATTGCTATCCTACTGCTCATTGTGTAGGGCTGGTATAGATAAGCCTCCAAAAATATTTGAATGAGAGAAATAGATGGACCAGAAAGGCAGAAAATCAGAGTAGGAAGAGGAAAGGAGGAAGCCGTCAGGGAGGAGAGAGAAGGAAAGAGCTAGAAAGGAACCCAATGTGCATAAGAGTGTGTGCTGTATCCTAAAGGCTTCCCTGCATTTTATCTGTCCATCTTGGGGGTGGCTGTCCCAGGAGACCAGAGCAGCCCCGACTGCACAGCTTGTTCGGAGCTCTGAAAATCATCCTGTGTCTCAGAAATTGCCTATGTGATTACAAAGTAGATGCAGCATTGAAAACTCATTCCAGGAAGCAATTCAGGGAAAGCAGACATTTAGATTGACTATGATTATCACATTCGAGAGATGGTTTGTAATAAGTGTCTGTTTTCCTCAAAAATATGGGGAGAACAGGCATAAGAAATGTAACCTTAATAATTGAAAAATCAAGCTGTTTGCCCACAAATGGGAACTTCATTACATTGCTGCCTTTTACCATAACAGAAAAAATGGTGTTGGTACATTGTCCTCTCCCCAGCTCCCCCTCACCTAAATGGGAAGGATTGAATCGGACAGGGCTTGTAAAAGGTATTATGTTTGTATCCAAGGAGCTCATGTGAAAGGAAAGAGGACAGGCAGAGAGGACAAACCCAGAGAAATATAAGACTGTGTATGGAAGGTTGGGGTCAGGCAACCTGAGACCCATTTGCAGTGCTGCCAGTGACTTTGGTCAAGTCATTTAACTTCTTAATACCTCATTTCTTCATCTGCATGTTGTTTGTTCATAGAATGAATACAAATTTCTTAAAATTGGCTATGAAAACAATTCTGTTGGGCAAATTCCATTTTCCCACTGGCTTCCAATATATTTGTTAACTGTCAAAAATTCTTTAGAAAACAAAAATGAAAATCCCTAGTGAATAAGGTGACATTATGGTAGTGTGTTTAGTTTAAAATCATTGTTGGATTGCCTCCATCATTCCTGAACTGTAAAAATGGCTCCCATGCTTAGAGAAACCTCGACTCCAATTTTAAGGGTTTAAAAACAATTTTTTTAGAATTGGCAGTTTAGCATTTTATGCTGTTGGTCTACAGTCACATTTTTCATTAATCCTAAGCTATAGATTCTGCAAAGTTGTCACCACTGGGAGCCCTTACTGACTGAGGTGTGTCACCAATGGAAAAGTTATGAAGAATCACAGAGATATCTAGACTTTTCCTGCTATCCCAAAGTGAGGAATGTCATTTCTGGCATTCCTGGGCCCGAATCATAGTGAAAGAGAAAAATTTAAATACAAAAGCCAAATCGATTTTCAATCTAGAAACTCTAACCTATTGCAAAACTCCATCATGAAGCCTACTTCTGGCATGGTCAACAGCCTGGAAATTTTAACCCGTAGGCATCTGTAGCATTAGTAAGGCAGGTGTATGTGTGTGTCATTGCCACTCTTCCGAAACATCAGAGGAAGTGATATTTTTACCTTTGCAAAGGTGGCAGCAAATCACATTCAGTGTGCTCTCACAGTTCACCTGGCGGTGGTGATCACCTCTACTGCCATTAGAAGTTCTGATTGGCAATTATAGAGATCTTTGATGCAAGAATGGGGAAACAAATTATTATTACATAATCATGCTTTTTTCATAGATAAAATTTTTTCAAAAATACGATCCATCTAGGGAAATGTGAAAAAGTTCCACAGCAGTGGCATGATGGGGGACAATGGCCATTGGGTATATGGGTCCTCAGTTCACTCCAGTAAAGAGGGTTTCAGTTGCTTATAAATGAAAGGCTTAGCTAGATGGTGCCTTTTAAATTTGCATTATGTTTATGTTTATTTTTATTTATTTAAAAAATTTAAGCTTATTTATTTATTTTGAGAGGAGAGAGATGGAGAGAGAGAGAGAGAGTGAGAGAGAATGAGTGGGATAGGGGCAGAGACAGAGGGAGAGAAAATTCCAAGCAGGCTCTGTGCTAACAGCACACAGGGCTTGAACTCATGAATCACGAGATCATGACCTGAGCCAAGATCAAGAATCAGGTGCTTAACCAACTGAGCCACCCAGGTGCCCCTGTATCTTACTAAAAGATAAATAAAACTGTTAGGGAACTGAGTTGTGGTTGGTCTGTATGATTATGGAATAAATTTCATGTTTTTATCTCTGACTATAGTTTATTTGGAATGGCTGAGAGGTGGAATATCTGGAATTTTTTATTTTTTAATTTTTTAATAGTTTATTGTCAAATTTTTTTCCATATAATACCCAGTGCTCTTCCCCACAAGTGCCCTCCTCCATTACCACCCCCTCCCCCCCCC
>NC_043706.1:21865567-21894347 GCF_006229205.1 Suricata suricatta | reverse complement strand
GACCTATGAGTGCAAACATATGGTATCTGTCCTTCTCCGCCTGGCTTATTTCGCTTAGCATGACACCCTCGAGGTCCATCCACTTTCCTACAAATGGACAGATTTCATTCTTTCTCATTGCCATGTAGTACTCCATTGTGTATATATACCACATCTTCTTGATCCATTCATCAGTTGATGGACATTTAGGCTTTTTCCATGATTCGGCTATTGTAGAAAGTGCCGCTATGAACATTGGGGTATATGTGCTCCTATGCATCAGCACTTCTGTATCCTTTGGGTAAATCCCCAGCAGTGCTATTGCTGGGTCATAGGGGAGTTCTACTGATAGTTTTTTGAGGAACCTCCATACTGTTTTCCAGAGCAGTTGCACCAGTTTACATTTCCACCAACAGTGTAGGAGGGTGCCTGTTTCTCCACACCCTCGCCAGCACCTATAGTCTCCTGATTTTAGCCACTCTGACCGGTGTGAGGTGGTATCTCAGTGTGGTTTTGATTTGTATTTCCCTGATGATGGTGAGAGGTGGAATTTCTAACCCAAGTGGATTTTTAAATGTACTCTGAGTAGTCACGCTAGTTTTTGGCTTGAAGAGGTTTGCTCAACAGGAAGTTTCTGGTAAGATACCAAAGTCAACAACTGAAGAAAAATTAAAATGTGGTTTTGTAGTAAGCCTCCTGTGGAACTGCTTGGCAAAATATCAAAGGAATGGTGTTACTACTGTTTTTTTTTTTTTTAAATATATATACATGGAAAGAAAAAAAAAACCTTTCTAAATACCAGGACAATGGGAGTGGAAACAAAATGGATAAGGTAAAAAATAACTAGGCTTTCAGTTTATCCATGAGGTTATGTATGCTGAGGGATCAGAAGCACTGGAGTCCGTCTTGTCTACAAGACCTGCAGTCATTCATCTTGTACTGGGCCCTACAAAACTGTACGATCTCCTTCCACTTGTGGTCAGTTTGATTTACTAGCTGGAGTTCGAGGTATTTTTTATAACACGAAAGAGTATACCGAACATCGATTGGTTAAAAAAAGTTTAATCTTGAGTTAGTTCCCAAAAGACACAGTCAGAACAGGTATTAATGGGGATTAATGATGGCACTGTGGTTCAATATTAGCAAAAGACCAAGGTTAAAAACAAATGTGCATATCTCAAGGGAAGCAGGAAAGTCTGGCTTTCGGTATAAAGACTGGAAGTTTAAAGTATGTAACTATGTTGAATTTCCCCCCCTCTTCTTCCTTCTAAAATTTCCCAATAATGTCACAGTTTTATCATCATCATCATTGAAATAAGCCCCTAGAAGAGCAAATTAACTCCAACTACATTTTCCTACACTGCTTTTGGTGACTGGTTCTTTGTGTATAATTTCCACCAAGGAGAAGGGTTTCTATGAATAATAACGTGGTTTACTACTACTACCGGCCCTTGTCAGCCATACTTTTACTTCTTTATCCAATATCCCAACACATGCTAGGCCAGTGGTTAGTTCTGGGAAAACTCCAAGCACAGCTCGAGAGATTCGGTTTTCCATACAACCCCATGCTTATTTCATCAGAGAATATGCCATGTTGTGTTGAAATTTTCTACTCATCAGTCTGTCTTTTCTATTAACCATAAGTTCTCTGAGGGAAGAAATTATGTTTTGGCTACAACTGTACCCCCGTATCTAGACTGGTAGATTATCAACAAATACTTGTTGAATGAATGAGTTAATATTGAGTGTTTACCACCATCGGCATCACTATAGCAATCACTACCACCATCATCACCATCATGCTTACCCCCATCACCATAATTATCAGCACCACCATCACTGGCACCACCGCCAACCACCAATACCACCATATGTGGTGCCTCATCCTCTTTGGGAACTCTTTCCTAAGGGATCCAATGCTATTGGATTGCTACTTAAAATTCTCTTATTTACACCTTCTTTCACTTATTCCCTATTTCAAAATTCACCTATTGTGGATGCTATTCCCTTTGTTTGTTTGTTTGTTTTCTCTAGGAGACAGCTACAGAATTTGATGTAGTAACTGTGTTAGTAGTACTAATGTGTTGGTAGTGACATTCCCAGGAAATATGATCTGATAGCAAGCATACTATCTAGTTCTAGCTCAGCCACTCACTTGCTATGTGACATTGAGTGGCATCATTTCTAAGGGCTTCTTTACCTGGAAGATCCCTGAGGGTCTTGCAGATTTCATGAATCGGTTTTGTGTGCATTTCAACATAGATTTTCTGTTGATAAAGTCTTAACCTAAAGGAGGAAACTTGCCATGGAGGTGAGATGTTAGGGGTTTCACAGTGAACAAGCAAGTGGCATCCACAGCAGTGGCCCCTGAAGCAGCAGTATGTCTCCCTGGAGAAGCTCTCTGCCCATAGTTGCTGCCAGATCCAATCAGTCAGAGGACAGGGAGCCACCCAGCAGTAATGCCAGGCTACATTGTTAGTGCCTTTCCTCTTTTCCAGAACTGTGTTGTTTTTGTCACAGATGGCATAGCACAAATGTTTGATAGTCTGACAGTGGCTCAGAGTCCATGTCTGGTTTCTTCACAGTAATTCAGGGCCAGTAATGGAATGCTTTATTAATGTCCTGTGAGCAAAATAAATTTTCAGATGGTACAAAGCATCCTTCTACAATTTTCCCTGGCATAGTTCTTGGCAATTGTCCTGGTGGGGGACTGTCACCTCAGATATGAGGTAGAAGAAAACAGCAATCAAGCAATGTAATTTAAAGGAAAAGTATAAATTTGGGCAAGATTCTTTTTTTTTATAATTTCCTCTATTTAAAATTCTCCTCTCTTAAATTGTTCTGCAGTGTGGCTTTGGTAAAATGTAGCACTAAGTGCTTAGAAGAGCCTGAATAAAAGTTAGCTTATGTAAGGTTATAACATCTCAGACCCAATCCCCCAACAATGAGACTACAGGATCTCTAGACTTTCTTTCTCTAGGGAAAATCCAGTAGCCCAAGGCTGTCCAGATTGTCATAAACTTTCCTGGTTTTCACATCAAAGTGAAGTAACAGCAACTCCAAATAAGAAGAAAATGAGATACTGAATTTATAAGAAAAAAAAAAACAGAAGAAAGAAGAGCATTGGTTTGAAGAATAAAAGGATATCTGTGCTACTACTGGGAATAACTAATGTGGTTTGAGCAGAGACACAAAATTTTATTTTAAGGATAAAGCGAGATCTGGCGAGGTTGAGTGATTTATTCCAGGTCACACAGTAAGTTAGTGGTAGAATCAGAGCTGAGAGGTCTGATCTGACGTGGGCCAGGACTCTTCCCATACAATACTGCTTCCACTTGTGCTTCAGTAGAGGAATGAAAACCAGCAGGTTTTGACTGAGGTAAGAAGACAGATCATCTATGCAGCGAGAAAAGAGGGTTCTGTATCCATTGCACAGGCTGGGAAACTGAACCACAAAGGGAGTTAGTGCTGTGGTCCACTTTGGGGGTGATTCTGACCCCCAGGGGACCTTTGGAAATATCTGAAGACATTCCTGATTGTCACAACTGGTGCCATGTCATCTCTCGGGCAGAAGTCAGTGATGCTCCTAGAATCCTCTTGTACACAGACCAGTCCCCATGACAAAGAACATGCCAAGATCATCAACACTGGACAATATTTTTATCTGGGGATTGCACACTTGACATCCAGATTTATATTATTATTGTTATCACTAGAAAGATTGCACAACCTGAGTTATTGTCTGTACTCACTTAACATGGTGCATGCACCAACTCCCTGCAGATTTCCTGCCAATCTTCAGTGCTAGACTTTGCCATGACCACAGTAGGCAAATTTGTCATTGGGGGCCCCAAACACTTGCTCTTGCCTCTTGTTCCTACCTGGCCCTTTTCAGGTGTCCAGCCAAGACCAGGATGTTCATCTCCACTCCTTTCTGGTAGCAGTTGATCCCAGTAAATTGAACTGAAGTCATAGTGTTTCCCCTCCCAGAGCATTTTCATGTCATGATGTATGACTGTCCTAGTATTGTATCCTGTGTAAGGAATTTCCAGCCTTGGTGGCCAGGCTGGGGAGATTCTTAGGAAGAATTCCTAAAACATCTCCCAGCAGCCTCTATTTTCCAGCAGACTGGGCCAGCCCCTGAGAAAGTGGGCACAGGCTCCTTTGCCTGGGGATCCACATTCTGGCTGGATGCATGCAACTTCAGAACATCTTCTCTCTGGGCTTTCTTTTTTAAAAGCTTTTTTAAAAAAAAATGTTTATTTATTATTGAGACAGAGAGAGACAAAGCATGAGCAGAGAGAGGGGGAGACACAGAACCTGAAGTAGGCTCCAGGAACTGAGCTGTGAGCACAGAGCCTGACGTGGAGCTCAAACTCACAAACTGTGAGATCATGACCTGAGCCAAAGTCAGACACTTAATCCACTGAGCCCCCAGGCTTTCTGGGCTTTCTAAGTACACCTTGGAGCACCTGGGTGGCTCAGTTGGTTAAGTGGCTGACTTGATTTTGGCTCAGGTCATGATCTCACAGTCCTGAGATGGAGCCCCACACAGGGCTCACTGCTGGGCATGGAGCCTGCTTGAGCTTCTGTCTCTCCCTCTGTCCTCCCCTACTCATGCACATGCTCATGTAACTCTCTCAAAAAATAAATAAATGCATCTTCTCTTTTTTGAGGCAAATTTTTGAAAAATTTGAGGAGGTCTTCATTTTGTTTTTCTTTCAGTCTCTGTTTAACTTTACTCAGCAATTTTGGGATAGATATCCCAGAACTGGTGAACAGGAGAGGAACTGTCTGAATGACAAGAAAACACTTCCCTTTTTTTTGAAGGATCATGTTCTTTATTGATTTTTCAGAGGCTCAATATTTCTGTTTCTAAAATCATTATAAAGGAATAGATTTTAGAGAGATTTGCAGAGCTCTTCTAAGGATTAAAAAAGAAAACAGATATGAAAGGGTTTTGAAAACTATCTAATGTATATTCTATGTATGTAAACAATGGTGGGGGAAAAAACAGAAATCATCCAAAATGGTCCACCGTGGTACCTCTGCCCCCTAACATCCAAGAAAGATCTCCCCCTCTACAAATAAAGCCAGCCCAAACCAAACCATCCCTCTCTGCCATGCATAGATTCGATTTAGTTCTGAATCTTATCATTAGGTTATAGGCTTTCAAAATTAGAACTCCATAGGCTTTTTGCAATTAATAACATTCAGGGAAATTTGCATTAGGATCATGTGTTGTTCCACTTGGCCAGATACGTCTACAGAAAGTATTGGGTTAGCTGCTCAATGTTTGGTTACCTCTCACATTGGCTTGTGTTAGGCAGTGATTTCTAGATTAGTAAAAATACACACAATTGTGAGTAAGCTAGGCTGGTGAACGTGCCATTTCAGAATGCTTAAGAAGGCATTAATTCATATTCAACCACTGAGAGCTGTTGCCTCCTTCTCCCTGCAAACCTGCCATGGTAACTTCAAAGGAAAAGAAACATGGGAATCTTGTCTAGGAAGCAGGAATAGCAGTGATCAACTACAGGTCTAATGTAGGTTGCTTTAAATAGTTATTATAAAGACATTCCTAAATTCTTTAGCATTTACACAATTTCATTGTGTAATGTGAACTAACAACAGAAAGCAAAGCTGCCTTTAGATGTTGGCTTTTACCTTCTTTTTACACCTATGATCTTCTAAATTTACATGTAGTTTATACTAATAATAAAACAACCTTCAGGGGTTCCTAGGTGGCTCATTTGGTTGAGCATATGACTCTTGATTTCGGTTCAGGTCATCATTTCAGGGTTGTGGGATTGAGCCCCCAGTTGGGCTCAGCACTGAGTGTGGGGCCTGCTTGAGACGCTTTCTCTCTCTCTTTCCCTCTGCCCCTCCCTCTTGTGCTCTCAGTCTCTCCCTCTCTCTCATAAAAAAGCTTTTTAAAAGCTAATCAGAAATTATGTTTCATATCACTCTCATTGTAATATGTTTACATGAACAATATTGATTTTATTTAACTCAAACCAAACTCAAAGACAGAATTTTTCCAAAGAGAGAATTTTGTTTTTTAGACAACTTAAGGAAATGGAAAATAAAGGATTTTTAGGGGAGGGGGAGGAGGCTCAGTCTTTGATTAAATGAAATAGCACCTAACTGAATGTTTCTCAGGAACATTCTGCTCATGAACCAGATTTGGTCTGTTTTAATGCATCAAAGGCAGGATGTATGTGCTGTGTGTGCTGTGCTGTGTTTACCGGGACAGTCAAGGACTGCACAGGACCAGGGCATCATATTTAATCTGCCTTCCAGATTGACACCCAACCTTCCCATTCATGGTGATTCTATCTCCTCTCCAGGAAGCTCTTCCATTGCAGGATCTCTGTATTCTTGAAGATGCTTCAGGATCTCCTACAGAGAACAGCATGGAAGGCAGGAATTGTCTAGATTTGGAATTAGCGGATCTGGGTTCCAGCTGAGGCTTTAATCGCTGACAAACTGTTACCATCCTGCTTCCTAACTTGTAAGATGGCATGCATGATGCCCACCCTATTTATCTCATGCAGTTAATTTGAAGAATTAACTATAAATCACAAGCTAAACTATCTTTTATAAACTATAAGGCCCTATGGTCAGGCATCATTATAATAGAAGCTAAGATAGAGTTATTTATTTCTTTCCTCTCACTATGGGTGTGAAAATGGAGAAAAGCTGCATCTTGCACATTTTTTTCCTTTTTGGTGATCCTTGACATTTGTTTGTTTGACTGATAAATAATAGGTGCTGACTTTTGTCATGGTCACTCCTCAGTCCCTAGGCAAAAGATTCTTAAGAATAAGTGGCCTATAGTATCATTTCATCTATCACCATTTATCTGAAGCCAAAGAAACATACAGTACTGAGATAAGATTTTGTTCTATAGACCTGGACAAATTCAGGGAATTCAAGACTCTAATAAATAAAAGTTTAAGTGTCAGTCATCATTTCAACAGCTTTTAATGAACTGGCATCTATGCTGAGGCTAATGACATGTGTAATCAATATTAATAATCAGTAGTCACTTACCATTGCAGAGCCAACACGGCTGACCTTGATGGGATTTCCTCTACCAGAAAGGTCCATTTCTGCTCTATCCATCACATACAGGCAAGCGTCAAGGATGCCATCCTCAAACTATTTGGGAAAAATTAAAAAAGAAAATGAAAAAAAGAAAAAAAGATAAACTTCTTAATGTCCACGTTGTATGGGTGATATTCTCTGACAAAAAAAACCAAAACAATGAAAGCACAATGTAATGTTTAGGAATGTGTGTTTCCTACATAGCCATCACCCATAATCTTTAATATGAAATATTAAAGTAGAAGGAAGAAGGACATTCTCTTTTGTTTTTCAGTAAAATGGATAAAACCTTACAAGCAAGCTAGATACATAAACAGGACTACTAGAGAGCTGGTATACTCAAGGAAAGCTCTTCAGAAAACTGTACAAGTCAATTTGGAGGATTTCTCCAGGATGTGGGCTCCAGTGCCCAAGGCAAAGGAATGAATGGTTTACCAAAGTCAGGCCAAAGCCTGGAGACCTCAAAAGTAATATGAATCCTTGTGCATCTCAAAAACAAATGTCTCTCACGTGCATCACAGGGAGGTACTTTGGAGCTCTATACCTTGCACTGGCAAGAGTAGGAGACCTCATGTCACAAATGTCTGCCCAAGGTTTCCCTTCCTTCTTTTAAATTCCAGGGTCAAAGGGCAGGCAGGAAGGTCTGGAGAAAGATTATATTATCGAGGGAACAGCCTGGTAGTCCATTCCATTGCAGGATCTCTGTGTTCTTCAAGAGGTTTCAGGATCCCCTACAGAGAGCAGCATGGGAGGCTGTTCATGGTTGAAAGAACTATTGACCCTGTGCAACACCAGATTTTCTTTAAGAAAATGGGGGAGGGGGAACAAGGACAAAATAGTAATAAAATGGTAAAATGGGGAGATTTCACCTATCCTACACCTCACTGTACTAGAGAGTTCCCTGAACATAAACACCTTGCATATTATCCATCCAAGTACCTGTGACAGAAACCGTAGACCTAATGGCTAACAACCATGTAGTTCTTTATTAAATCCAAACCAATTTTTTGTGAATCCTAAACTGATGGGATGGATGCAGTAAAGTAAGGGCACCAGTTCTTCAGTCATGTAATAAGGAACGCATTATTCTGGTTTTTATTAAGCACCATCTCTCAGTCTGTGGAACATGAAGCAGTGAACCGGAGAGGGAAAGAAGTCGTTATAGGACTAGTCGTTTCTCTGCATTAGAGCAAACTCCTGGCTTGGCTGGTTATTTGGACTGAAAGACCTATATTCATGGACACTGAATAACAACAGACAGATGGTGGCTGTGCTCAAGAGGGTCTACCTAAAGGCTGCTCAGCATGCTGGCTGAGGAGTGCCTGATGATGCTTGGTTCTCTTTCCCAGTCCTACCTGTTACCCACCTTAGTGACTTTTTTCTTATTAGCCCTCTACATAATGTCACTTTGGGTAAATAAATAGAATCACGCCTACACATCAGGAATTAGAACAGTAGACAATAAGTAATATCGTGGATTGTATGTCACTCAGGAAGGGAGGGCTTGTAACTAGGGAGCCAGGCAGGGCTGGGAAAGCAAGAGAAGATCACACAGATGATTAGCTTGGCAGGACAGCAGAAATGCAGGTAGGTAGACACAAGGTTCTTGGGAGTCTAGGTGAAGGAGCAGGACATAAAGTCAGGCAGACAAGACAAGAACTAGTGATGACACAGGTCCCAGTGGCCAGGCTGGAGCAGGGGTAAGGGATGCAAGAGGAGCCCACATGGAAGTCAAAAGAAGGCATGAGAAGCCAAGAAATTATCATGCCACCTGGTGAGGTCAGCTTCCATGAAATCTTCCCTGTGGATATCCATAACAGTGGTACACAATTCTCATCATCTCAGCCAAAACTCTGCGAAATAACACATTCACCTTGTCTCATGTTGCTAAGGAGGAGTCTTTGCTGAACCACAGGACAATGCATTCATTTATGAAAATATGGTAGAAATATCAGTCATTTGTTCCACTGTTAGAGATACCAAACTGAAATACTTTGAATTACTGAATATCTTAAATGGAATACCATTTGCTATTTTATATTCAGGCAGTAATGTGAAATGGCAGTTGACAAAGTGTCTCAAGGTGAAAGTCCAGTGGGCCTTCCCTGATGAAATGGTGCCAGTTTTTTCTAATTCTAATTTCTAATTTTCTGGTATCTTATACTAACACTTAAAAAGGTGATTTCTTTCGGTTGAGCACACACATTGCAGTTGTCATTATCAAAACACTTTTCCCTATAAGAAAGGAGAACTTTAGTTCATTCTATGTTGAAGAATGATGTCTGAGCTAATGAGACTTCACTGTACTGGATGCCAAGCATTTCTCACTAGAATGCCATGTTATCCATAGAATCTCTGATCTCCGCAGTGTTGTAATACCTGAAGAAACGTGGTTGCAGTGGCTAAATTATGCAGCTGCCTGTCTAAGACTCTACTCCTAGGCTGTCTTGGAGTCTCAGACCCTGAAAAACAGGAAATTGTGCATCTCTACTATCCACAGTGAAACATGTGACAAAAAAAGTATCAAGGAAAAATGTCCTTGGCAATGACAAACTGTAAATGGCTCACCTGACCATAGCTCCAGCTTCTACTCTTGATGTCATTGAAGTCTCCATAAAATATAACCCCGATGTCATTCAGGACATACTCTTCTCTTTCTTTATCATCATCCAGGTACACAGCATCCTCTGTGTCAGAATTTAAACATAATAACAGTTATCAGACCAGACTGTTTTCATGGACTTGCAAGCGTGTTCTGGTCTGCAATTTAATCAACTAAATGAAAAAAAAAAGTCTTTTGTTTCCACTAAAGAGAGTTCATTTCTTGATACGTAATTTCAGCAATGGTGAACCTAATCAGTGGCTGAGATCAGCATGTAAAGGATGGCATTTGTCAGCAAAATGCTGACAAACTCTGGCTCTTTAAGTACCAAGCAGCACAATTAAATTGATATATCTCATTAAACATTTTTTAGGATTCTGGGACATCAATAGTTTCAGAATTAAAATTCCATGATGCAGATACAAATCTATAACACAGAGCAAAGAATAATTTCCAAGCTATTAATGTTAATGGAAACTAGTCTAACTGAAATGATTTTTAAAATTAGTCTGGGGTATATTAGAATACAGCATGGTCTGTCATGCGTGGTGTGTGTCACTGACAGGAGGAGGCAGGCTGGGGTCGTTTCCAATCAATGAACAATCCTTGCGAATGTGTTGGTAAGTGTGTGTGCCTGACTGGCCTCCTGGGTCAGCTTCCTCCACCACAAGGACTTTTCTTCCCTGTGGCTATAATCTCAGAAAGGCCATGCTCCCCATCTGCCTACTTAGTAATCAGCCTGGTACTTATTCCCAGGCCAGGTAGGAAAGCAGCAAAAGCATCACTAACAAAGGCAGGACGGTACAGGTATAAGTTACACTCAGGTAAATTTGCATGTCTGGAACAAGGTCCTGTTTGATTCTGATTGGGGACATGACTTATTATGTTTCCCTAGTTCAGGTCATACCTGCCATCCCTATTACCTTTTGGAGACTCTTTCTTCATTCCATGAGAAGACTTTTATCGCTCTCTTTGGAGTGGCCATCAACTTGGCTGCACATTAGAATCATCTGGGTAGATTTAAAAACTTCTGATTCCCCCTAGACAGAACTCTAAATTGATTAAATCAGAATCTTTCGGATGTGTGTGTGTGTGTGTGTGTGTGTGTGTGTGTGTGTGTGTGTGTATGGGTGAGATCCAGGCATTAGGTGCTTTAAAAAATTTTTTTAAGTTAACTAATTGATTGATTGATTGATTGATTTCACACTCCAGTGATTCTGATATGCAACTCAAACTGAGAAACAATGCTCTAGCCCTTTGTTATCCAAAGAACTGTTGAAAGACCAGCAACATTAGTGACACCTGGAAGTTCCTGAGAAATGCAGAGTCTCAGGCCCCAACTCAAGACCTACTGAATCAGAATCTGCATGTTAATAAGACCTGCAGAGGCTTTACATACACATTAAGGTTTGCAAAGCACTGCTCAGTCCAACCAGCTGAGATCCCCGTTCTGCGCTACACTATAGCTTTGCTTGATTCTTTGGAGATTCCTTGGTCTCGTCTTCTCTCCAGTACTTTGTTCTATCTTCCTCTTTCTGTCTTCTCCCTCTTGCCTACTATTTGCCTGGTTTCATGGAACTGCAAACACATATGCATGCGCACGCACACACATACTTATGTAGATAATAATGTTGCATAAACGGCACACATTTAAAGTGTGCAATTTCACAAAGTAATAAGTACACCATCACCGCAAAAATTTCCTTATGTCGCTTGGTTATCCTGCCCTCTGGATTCTCTTTCTGACATACCACTTCTGCCAGGGAACCACTAATATACTTTCTGTTACAGTAAATTCATTTGCATTTCCTAGGATTTTATAGAGAAGGAATCCAGTATCTATTTTTTTGGGGGGGTCTAACTTCTTTTACTCAGACTATTATATGAAATTCACCCATGTCCTATGTATCAATGGCTCACTCATCCCAAATCCATTTCATGTTTCTAGAAGAATCAGAGTTACATGACAAATGTGCCTCGGGCTTCCCTCCACCTTGGCAGATGTGAGCTCTGATGCTTCACACTGACTTTCCCGGGTCTGGAGGCAGAATACCATGGTTTTACCAATAATCTCCAATTAGGCAAAGTCCCCTAAACTGAAACGAGAGCTTCATTTCCAAGTGGAACAAACCAGAGACAGCACATAAAGGAGTGCCAACTGAGTCTGGGGCCAATATTTCTGAGTAGAGAAGCAAAAAAGAACTTTTAAAAGAGAATAACGCAAGGGTGTGCAGGACGGGGGCAATGATCATTTACATGCGAAGTCCTCCACCACGTGCAATCAAAACGTCTTGAAAAGTAAAGGCCACATTTGTTTTCATTCTTTAATGATAGTGCTTTAACTGTTGTGACCATTGTAATAATATCTTAGTCAAATGGGTTTCAAATGCCTGTTATTGAGATAGAAATCTCTTAAGACCACTGAGGTCTAGAAGTGCCATTTGGGAATGCTTTTTTTTACATGTTGTCCTTACAATATAAGATGTTTAACGGCCTTGTCCTATAAGCTATTAGAAACTGGATTGTATTATAGAGCCACTGTAATTTAAACGATTGCTATAAAATAGATTAATGGGTCAAAATAGAGAGCTTAGATATAGACATTACTATATGCATGTTTCCATGAAATTAATAAGTGATAAAGGAAATATTACAAATCAAAGAAGATGACTGCAGTGTTTATTAAATTCAGCTAAGAAAATGGTTGGGCGAAGTAAATTTTCTGTACATCAAAATAAATTGAAAATGAATTTAAAATCTGAATTAAAAATAGAAAGCATAGGGAATTTAAAATAAAATTTTAAATTATTAAAAAATAAAAATTTAAAAATAAAGTAAAATAAAATAAAAATATTTTAAATTGAATATTTGATCTCTGGATTAAAAAGTTTTATTCAACAAAACTCATAGAAAATGTAAACAAGGAAATAACCAATGTGTTTTTAACATAAATATAAAACTTGAATTTCAGATATAATAAAATTTAATGTATATAAAAACTAGAGAAATATTTCCAACAACAGGAAATGTTATCAAAATTTCCTTATATGTAAAAAATTCCAATAAATTGAAGAGAAAATCATAAGGTGCATTTAAAGTCAGCAAAAGGAAGACCAGTTCACAGAAGAGAAAATGCACACAGAAAACAAATATATAAAAATAATTTTAACTGAGTAGTAACCCAAGAACTTCAATGGTTTACAAACAAATTTTTATCCACAAAAATACAATTTCAATCTATTTTCATTCTTTTACAGATAATATTTTTTAACTTGACTTTAAAGTTTGTTTTTTTCTTTGAAGTTTTGACATTTAAGCAGTTTGCGTCTAGGTGTGGGTTTTTTTTTTTTTGTCATTTACCAGGTTTGATGCACTATGATCCTTTACAGTTTGACAATGTAAGTCTTTCTTCAGCTCTGGGGATTTCTTTCTCTTTTATCTTTGACTATTTTATTCTTTTTATATTTCTGTGTTTTCTTATAATAAGGTGTCTTTTAGGCAGATACTGAATTTCCCCCATGTCTTCCATGTGTCTTACTATACTTTCCTCTCTCTCTCTCTCATACATACAAAAACGTATATATGGTATGTAAGAAAGTATGATAAAGTGCATAGAAAATGTATAGCATTTATTCTGGATAGTTTTACAGTATTAGGGGTGGAGAGCAAGAAAGAATGCCATCAGTGTCTTCAGAAGAGTTAGGGAACTCCTGGAATAAAAAATGGTTGAATGAAGTGTGACATCCATGTAATGGCCGCTATAGTAAGGCACTAGGAAGATCTCTATATACTGCTACAGAAGGATATCTAGGATCTCTTGTTAGATGAAAAAAAGTGGAAAAAATGTATATAGTTTACTACCTTTTACCTAAGAAAGGGAGATAAATAGGTAGGTAGATACATATTTATATAAATACACATATGTACTTACATTTTTAAATGTAGAGATAAGTCAAAAATTAACAAAGTTATTATCTACAGTGTAGGAGGAAGGGTTGGGAGTTAGACTTTCTTTTTGAAGTATCTTTATTATTTTGTAATATGACACTGAGGTTATGTAAATGTTTTGTAAAGTTATAAAACAAAACTAAATAGAAATTAAAAGACAAAACAGTTTCTAAATGAAACAAATGAACATGACTGTGTAATAGATTAGTCAGTTAAGCAAAGATAACTATTATAAGTTACTTTATTTTTTAGAATTTAATTAATTAGTTAGTTTATTTTTACTTGTTTAGTTTTGAGAAAGAAAGAGGCAGAGTGTGAGTGGGGGAGGGGAAGAAGGAGAAGGAGACACAGAATCCAAAGCATGCTCCAGGCTCTGAGCTATCAGCACAGAGCCTGATGCAGGGCTCGAACTCATGAACTGCAATATCATGATCTGAGCTGAAGTAAGTTGCGTAACAAACTGAGCCACACAGGTGCCCCTATTTATTTATTTATTTATTTATTTATTTATTGAGAGAGTGAGCAAGAGAGCACAAAAGAGAGTATGCACTTGTGCATGCGTTGGGGAGGGGCAGAGGGAGAATCTTTTTCTTTTTTTTTTTTAATTTTTTTATGCTTTTTATTTATTTTTGAGAGACATAGAGAGACAGCTGGAGCAGGGGAGGGTCAGAGAGAGAGGGAGATACAGAATCTGAAACAGGCTCCAGGCTCTGAGCTAGCTGTCAGCACAGAGCCCGACGTGGGGCTCGAACCCACAAACCATGAGATCTGACCTGAGCCGAAGCCGGATGCTTAACCGACTGAGCCACTCAGGGGCCCCCAGAGGGAGAATCTTAAGAAGGCTCATGCACAGTACAGAACCCCATGACTTGGGGCTCAATCTCACCATGGTGAGATCAGGACCTGAGCCAAAATCAAGAGTTGGACACTAAACCCACAGGAGCCATCCAGGCACCCCATATTTCAAGTTAACTTTATTAAAAAAATTTTTTTTTAAGTTCATTTATTTTGAGAGTGAAATAGTATGCATGAGAGAGCAGAGGAGGGGCAGAAAGAGAGAAAGAGTGAGTCAAAGAATCCCAAGCAGGCTCTACACTGTTAGCACAGAGCCCTCGGCAGGGCTCAAACTCAAGAACCTTGAGGTCATGACCTGAGCTGAAATCAAGAGTTGGATGCTTAACGGATTGAGCCACCCAGGGGTTCCTCAAGTTACTTTCACTATATATCTGCAGTAGAATATAACATAAAGACAAGAAAAACTGGTAAAATAGCAAAGAGAAAATAAACTTTTAGTAACCATATTGTTACTGATAATATTGATAATGTTGTTTTGCAATAAATATGATATAAGCAATCAGATTAATGACCTTAGAAGTCAAGATTTGCAGAATAAGAGAAAAAATGCTTAAGCAAAATCAAAGAAATAAAATTTGAAACCTCATATTTCACTTCAAGCCACTTCTTACATAATATAATACTCCTTTGCAAATCATTTTAGATTTAGTGCTATCTTTCCTTGATTGCTTTATTAATTATTTTTTAATCTGGAAGGAAAGGCATTCTTTTCTTTTTCCTTGTTTCAGTGACTTGCAGGCATGCTCTGACACTCAGTACAGCAGCTGCCAGAAATTGGTATTAGTCTGCTATTGCAGACTAAGAGGTGGACTGATTTTGAATAAGAATGAAAACATTAAAAACTATCTGACTTCAAAAATAAATTTTTCTTTAACATCTTTGTACAATGGCTACGAGACTGATTCATCCTTGGAAAGCATTAAAACTGAGTGAGGTTCGCACCCTTTGCTGGCCCTCCCAGCACCACCCATTTCTAGTTCCCTATGTGCCTGTGCATCGTCTCTTAATCTTATATGCACACTCTTTTTTTTTTTCTCCAGAGAAAGAAAAATGAATTGAATAAATAAAGAAATTTAATATATAAAATTATTAAATAATTATTTTAACAGTGTAACTTAATCATGTCAAGGATAAAGTCAAAGAACTTGTCTGTCTGAAAGTGCTGTCTGGAGTCTACTGTGTAAATGTAGGTGTTTTGTAAAATGATCTTGAAACTATAGATATATATTAAATTTCTTTTGTTTATTTATTTATTAGATCCAACATCATTTCTTTATTTTTTCACATTTCAAAGTCATTCATGATTCAAAATTCTATTTTTATATAGTTTATTGTCAAGTTGGTTTCCATATAACACCCGGTGCTCTTCCCCACAAGTGCCCTCCTCCATGACCATCACCCTCCCCCCTTCGATAGAGTACAAGTGGGGAAGGGTAGAAGAGAGGGAGACACAGAATTGAAAGTCAGATCAGAGCCTGACTTGGGGCATGAACCCATAAACCGTGAGATCATGACCTGAGTGGAAGTCAGAGGCTTAACCGACTGAGCCACCCAGGCGCCCCTGAAACTATGTATTGACAGGTGTTTGGTCAGATTGTATCAGGTTTGATTTGTTTTGCTTTTCATTTGAAAATGACTTTAGCATTGATTCATTCCATAATCACAACATTCTGCCATTAAGAAATGTGTATCAGTGGAGTAATATTGCAGAAATCTTAACGAGTATGAACTGTGGGGTTAGGCAGCTTCTTTGTTTCTTCTCTGTCCATCCGTGTCAGTTAAAGGATTTGTTTCTGATTAACAAATCCTTTGATGTTTTAAGCCAGAAATTAGCTCATAAAGCTATTTTTAAGTATAGTTTGTGTGAAGTTAAAATATTTAGTTTTGGTAATAACTTTTCCAAGCTGATCTCACTCTGGCAAGATATTTTTCAGTGCTTTTATTTTATTAGACTATGTACTTTTTCTGAAATATTTTGTAACACTTAACTTTTTGGTATTTTTGTCATTTGAAAGGTAGTTCGTCTGTAATTAGGTTGCAAGTATAAAACCACCATTAGTTTTGTAATTCAAAGTGTAGGTATTTTTGTCTGAGTGCATCATCATTCCACCTGTAGCTGTTAGCTGGAATCCCATCGATCTTCCAGCTACCATTCATTTCCTCACAGTTCACAAAGGAAGAATGTGAAATTCAGTGAGTGCAGGTACTAATCTTATTGGGGGAGTGAATCTCATTTCACCAAAATTAAACTGTATTTGCACTAAAATGATGATACAGATTGATGGCACACCCTGGAGTTGGAAGACCTCCTCACTTAAGACTACAAAGTGGCTAATTCAGCGAAATTCTAGGTTACTATTCTTTACTTTGTTTGCCCACTGGAGAGTGTTAGTTTTTTTTAATGTTGAAAGATGGGCATTCTAACTACTGTCAGATACCTTTGTTTTAGGATGCTATAACAAAAAAATTAAAAAAGTATGTATGAAGGGAGATACTGGTTATCTCTTCCCATATTTTTGTACTGATTCACTTATGGTCTTCAAATACATTTTTGGAGGTTTGCTTTCACCATGATTTTTCATCAACAAATATTATTAAGAGACTTTTTTTTCTATTTCTACTAGTCCCTGCAATACTATGAAGTGTGTCAGAACATACTATGATAATCAGAAATCTAATTCCATTATAATAAAATATCAAATTAAAGGAATTTAGAAAAAATAAATTTAGGTTGAAAATATCATTAATAGCTCATGATGCATTTTCTCTTTAAAAACTACATTTTCAAGTTCTGTCCACTGAAAAGAACTAGAAGAAACAACCATTGTAGTAGCAGTGAATCCCTTGAGCCTAGATTATGGTCTCTAAGTACCATTCCATTCTCTCCTCTCTCCTTACTAGGAGGTACCCAGGTTCCTTAAGAGACATGATACATTACAAATCTGGCTAATTGCAGAAGACCAATTTGAAATGCTTTCTCTGACCAGAAAATAAAGAGGCTAGCAAAGATTCTAGGAGCCATGACAAGGAATCAGAAATAAATTTGAAGGGGGGTGTCACTGTCCAAGAAGACAATTCAAAAAAGAAGTTACTGCAAAGGTTTAAAACACAAAAAAATTCAATATTCATAAATTTATAGTAATTTAAACAATTCATTGGTTATCTTTGCAGGGTGCTATAAACTAATTCATTACTCTGACAACTTAGAAATAAGTAAAGAGACACATATCTAAACTTCTTATATGAAAACTACCTCAAGGCAACAAAATAATTGATGCTAATAAACACAGAAGGAATGGTAAGATTAGAGTATCACCATTTTTGCAATCACTAATGAAATAATGAATCTACGCTTTGTTAAAAGGCTAGTGGGGAATTTCATAATGGATGGATAAGATTGACAAAACCTGATTTTATTGCTAAATCTAAACATCACTAAAAGAATGTCAACCAGACGTTACACATCTCCTGATGGAATGTGTACTGCATGACTTACATAGTATTCTTGCTTTACCTTCTCAACCCCCACCCCTGCCACAAAAAGAAAATGATTCTCTTGAAGATAAATCTGACTGACTCTCAGATAAAACTAACTGCTTAACAGAAAATTCAGGGGCTACAGAAATGATACATGACACCACATGATAGCATAGATGTGGCAAAATCTTGATAATCATTGAATCTGGGAGATATGTAAATAGATATTCACTGTACTACTCTTTCTATTTTTGAGTTTGTCTGAAAACTTTAATAATAAAAATAAACCTTGCCAGAGAGTATAAAAGAAAACCTGAATAAATAAAAAGCATTCAAAATATTTCAAATTGCATGTAATGATTCAATATTGTAAAGATATAAATTCTACCCAAAATCAGTTAATACAGTCAACAAAAACCCAACCAAAATTCCACCCAGATTTTTTGAGAATTCCGCATTTTATAAGTTTATCTAAAAAGGCAATGTGAAAAAATAACCAAAAAATAAAATGAAGAAAAACTGGGGGACTTTTCTCATGGTAAACTGAACTTTGACTGCAATTTATCCATTTGGGTATCCGTGCCCATTGCCATGTCATTCTTCTTTCTAAAGCTAGAACATCCCTTTTTAAAAATACTTATATGTTTGTTTATTTTTATTTAAAATTTAAAAAGTATTTATTTTTTAGAGGAAGAGAGAGACAGAGTATGAATTGGGGAGGGGCAGAAAGAGAGGGAGACACAGAAGCCAAAGCAGGCTCCAGGCACTGAGCTGTTAGCACAGAGCCTGATGCGGGGTTCAAACCCATGAGCCACGAGATCATGACCTGACCTGAGGTCAGAGGCTTAAGCGACTGAGCCACCCAGCTGCCAGTAGAACACCCCCCTTGTAACACTCAGGCTTATTTTGGCTAAAGGGGGGTCAGTTGAAGTGATACAGACAGGGGTTTGAAATGTGTCTGCACACTTGAGCATATGGTCTGCCTTTCTGCCATCACCATGAGAAAAACCTGCCCTAGCAAGCCCACTAGTCACAGAAGAATGAGAGACATTTGGAACAGAGTATCTCTACACCCTGTGGTGAGGTTGGGGCCTTTCTGGCTATTCCTGCCTGAAGCAGAGGGGCCAGCCCAGCCCAGCCAGCCACAGACAAGTCCCCGATCCATGAGAGAAAATGTTGTTGCAGAGCAGTGATATTTTCTGGTCTACATTTAAAACCTACGGCAATCTTTTTTTTTAAGTTTATTTTATTTATTTTGAGAGAGAAAGAGCATGCATGTGTACATGGGTGGGGGAAGGGCAGAGAGAGGGATAGAGAAAGAATCCCAAGCAGGCTCTGTTCTGTCAGCATGAGCCCCACGTGGGGCTTGTAAACCATGAGATCATGACCTGAGCTGAAACCAGGACTAGGATGGCTAACAACAATCTGAGCCGCCCAAGTGCCTCTTTCTGGTTCTTTCTTATAAAACATTCATATCTATATCTATCTATCTGTCTATCTATCTATCTATCTATCTATCTATCTACCTATCTATCATCTATCTACATATAAAGAGAGAGAGGGAGAGAGTGCATTACTATGCATTATTATGATTACTAAAGCAAAGCTATGAAAGCTGATTTTAGATGTATATTAGATCTTAGTAGATGATAAACATGGCATTAAAATCAACAGGTAATGATGTGTCTGATCAATAAATGATATTTTAACTGGCTATTCCTGTGGGGAAAAAATTTCAGTATTATCTTTTTTTCTCCTGCTAACACAAAATTTGTTGGTAGATTTAAAAGTTTCATGTACATCTCTTCCTGCCATCCGTTAACTCACCTAAATTGTCCTAGATATAAACAGGTCAAGAAATGCCATACTCAATCAATAAATGTATTTTAACAAGTTCAACTTCACTAATAATTAGAGATATATGAACTAAACCATGAGATGTCAAAGTAATCCCATATTTTGCCTATCATATATGCAAATATTAAAACAAATGATAATACCTGGTGTCAATGAAGGTATGAAGACAAGGATATTCTCTTGTAGTGTGGCTGTATTATAAACTACAGCAATCTTTTTAAAGAGTCATTTGGCTGTATCTATGCAAATTTAAAATGTGAATTGACTTTGACCAAGCAATCCCATTTCTATGTATTTATTCTACAGAAATATGTTTGTTTAACATCTATATTAAACATACAGCATGGTATGCTATAGTGAAAATGGGAAGCAATCTAAATATTTGTAAGCAGAAGACCAAATCAATTATGGTACAACCAGACCCAACAGTTATTAAAAAGAATAGGTATGTACTGAATAGAAAACTGTCCAAGATATATTATGCAAGGCAGTATAGAAAAACACGCATAAACAATTCCACTTGTGTTTTAGAAAACTCCAAGCTCTGTAGAAATATATGTGGACATTAACATGTAAAACTATGGCAAAGTATCCAGAACAATACACACAGTTTAAGTGGGGTTTTCTATGGATCAGAGGGTAGATGAGAAGGAAAGTTTACATTTTACAATATGTGTATGACTACATGTGTATATTTGAAAAGGACAAAGGATTCAATTAATTGTCAATGAAAATGAAAACCATTCGAAAATGCATTAAGTGTACTGAAATACACCAAGATGTTAACAGTGTTTGTGATTTGTAGATCTCTGAGTTCCTTTTATGCTTTCATTATTTTTATTTCTATAAAGCTTTCATCATTGGATGAAACTTAGTTTTGAAACGTTATTTTTTTTTCTTCTTTCTTTTTTTTTTTTATTAATAGTTTATTACCAAGTTGGTTTCCATATAACACCCAGTGCTCTTCCCCACATCTTTTAAAAGATTGGGGTTCTGGGTGGCTCAGTTGGTTGAGTATCCAACTTTGGCTCAGGCCATTATCTCATGGTTCATGAGTTCGAGCTCCACTTGGGCTTGCTACTGCCAGTGCAGAGGCTGCTTCGGATCCTCTGTCCCCCTTTGCCCTGCCCCTCCCTTGCTCACACTCTCAAAAATAAATAAACACTTTAAAAAAGTTTTTTAAAAGTTAGTTTTAAATGCTGCATTTAAGCGAAGCTATTTAATAAGAGATTAAGTTCAGCTTTCAACCATCAATTTTCCTTCTTATAAATATCATCATATAACCACACCTTTTCCTCCTTTAAGTGTCCCTGCACCCTTTTCTTCCCAGCACGAGTTAGAGTAAGCCTTGTTTCCTCAGTTTCCTGTGGATGCTGTAGTTAAGATCCATCCATATGGAGATTATTCTATGATTTAGTTATTAATTGGAAATGTATGTTTTTAGTACTTACCATGTTCCAGGAACTTTCTGAGTGTGCTATAGAAACCAATGAACTCATTAAAATTCATAACATCTCTGAGAGGAAGGCATTATGTTTTCCTCATTTTATAGATAAGAAAACTAAGGAAGAGGTAAGTAAAGTATCTTTCCCAAGGCCTTAGTGTGGGGAGAGGTGAAGTCAGGACTTGAATACCAAGCTGTCGCTCAGGTGGACGGTGACTCTTGAGCCCAAGGCATAAGGGCTCTGTCCCCAGCAGAGAGTGCCTGGGAATGTGGCACAATGAATACGTCCTGCAAGACTGAGACGTGGGGGTGGATATCTGGAGCTTAGAGAGCAAGAGAAGAAGAAAGTGAAGGATTTACTTTTGGGCTTTGGGTTATTATTGATGGGCACCTATAAATTTAAATGGCAAACTATGAATAAGGAGGAGTTCTGAACTCAAGACTAGGCCTCCCTTTTCCTTCCAGCAGGTGAATTAAATCTCACCTCTCAACCGTCGGGCATAATCATGAATCCACAACAAGGCAAGGAAGTCAAATGGGAACCCTTAATTTTAATTTTAAATTTATCTATGATTTTAAAAGAAGATTGAGGGTGGAAAGCAGTGCTTTCTTTCCCCCATTTTTATTCAGATCTGTCACTTTAAAATATAGTTGTCCAAAACTAGGATAAAAAAATTACATCACTATGGAAAGTCCAAAAAACTCCCTATATTTGATAGGCTAACAAAAATAGGAAAACTTAATCATTTGCCTCTGGAGATTGTTGTTGTTGTTTTTTGGTGTTATATTTCCTTTTTTTTTTTTTTTTTTTTTAATTTTTGGTATGCTTCTGAGGCATAGGTGGTTTTACTGGATCCTGGGGTGAAAACTGGTTCTCCACCTTAGTAAAATAGAGGATACAACTAAAAGTAAAAACAGTGACGAATAGCCCACTGTTTTAGAAACCCATTTGAACTGTTAGAAAGCATGTGTGTGTATATGTTTGTATATAAGTGTAGGGATTAGGAGCTATATCTCCCAAAGCCACAAGAACAGGTCGGAGGAGTTAGGTCTAAATAGCTGATGGAGGGAGCAACAGCACCAAGGACTTACTGACAACTTCTTGATCCTAAGTGACCTCTGGCAAATAAAACTTCAGAGGAAAACAGATTCCACATGGTGTCATTGGTGAATGTGACATGATACCTCCATCTGTTTTTCCCATAGCTCTGCCATCAGAACAGACCTTTGACATAACTTGTAAATAACCACCTTTCCAGGGTGACTAAAATGAAGCAAGTAATAAAGAAGAATGGTGTAATTTATTTTACTCTTCCTCTGGTGAGAATAATGGAGTAATTAAAAACAATGCTGTGGGCTGAGATATTTTGGGACTCACTTCCTGGGCTGGTTTCAGGCACTCACCTCCCCGTGACCAGGGAAAGTAGGAATTTATAACAAACAGGTAAAAATGAATGCTGAGCCTATTGATTTTAGTATCTGTGTAAGTTCTTTCAAAGAAGGAGGGCTATTCATCACTGCCTGGGCTGAAAATTTCCTTTTGCTTATTTACATGCTATTTTAAAGTTAAAGCAAGTCCCATTTCCAGAGTCATTAAAGTCAAGCTCTGAAAAGCAAACTCAGGGATCAAAGAAAACTACAGTGCCAGGAATGCTATCGTACAAGTTCTCTCCAAAGACACTACCTACCAGCTTAAATCAGAGTTTGGTTTTGTTCCCAATCCTTTGGAAGAAAGAATAGCTCAGTCCCTTCAAAAGGGCAAAATGTCTCACCTTTTTAGAGAAGAGAAAAATTTTAAGTGAGAGGATTAGGAATAACTTCTACTTGCCTCCTCTTTCTATAAAAGCTGAGCATCACTAAAGAAAGAAGGAAGACATGTTGGGTGAGTGTAATCACTCTTCACGGGACTGGCCTCATCTGCAGAGCAAATGTGACTCTTGGTTGGTGTCACCATGATCCTTTTTCCATCTCAAAGTAGATCAGAAGGTGGGTGAACTCCAGGAAGCTCTGTGTTCTACGGGCATGTTAAGGAATCACTTCCCATATTTGGACGTTGGGAAATGGTAGAGCACATAAAAGAACGGCATTTCCAGAATTTGTGCTTTTGTTTTTCTTCCCATGGAAGAGCCCAAAGCCATTGTCTTCCTAAAATACAGCCAACTTCGAGGCCGCCTTTGTACCCATTAATTCTGGAATGAAAGGAATCTATGAAACATAGGCAAAATTTCTCAACAATTGCGTCCATTTTATTCCTTGCAAACATGTTGCACTACATTACAGCTCAGACCAGCCTGGGAAGTTTATTTGATTCATGCTAATTTGCTAGTTTTGCTGGTTAAGGATTTTTCATGGTACTTAAATATCTTCAGAAGATAGACTATTATTCATAAAGAAATTCTACAAAGAAAATGTCAGAGATTCGTTACTTAGCACATATCCTCAAAGGGAGGCTGTGCCCTTGTTGGTGTGCTTACTTTTTAAAAAAAATTTTCTGCAAAGAAAACTGTTGTTTGATCTTATAGCTATCAACCTGGTTTTATTATTTATTTATTTATTTAACTTTTAACAGCAGGACTTTCCAGTATTGGACATCATAGAAGTTTCCCAGCTGGAACCTACTTCTTTTTACACAAGATGGGATACCAGTGGTTCTGATTTTCAAAATAAAAAAGCTTATCCTGACCGAATCAGAATATCCAGGTTTTAGCCCCAAGCTTTTTCCTAATTTTCTATAGGACCTTGAGAAATTTATCTAAACCAGAGAGACTGTTTTCTCTCTTGAAGTGTGAGGCTCACAATTCTCTCCCTTACTCCCAGAGTGCTGATTATCAATTCAATTCAGCACACATTCATTGAGCATGAACTTGGTGCCTGGCACTGATTGGCTGAATGAGAGAAGAATCCTGTTTTCTGAAATACATGAAGCAGAGAGATTCCGGCTTTGAGTGGTCTTTGAAGAGTATAAACAACTACACGCAGAAAGACTGGCAGATGCTTGTGATTCTGGATTAGACTCTCTCTACTCTGCTCCTTCCAGAAGCATCTCATAAACAGCTTTGGACTTGATTCTGGGGTCATCTGAATGCCATTGTAAATATGTGTACTGCAAATTCCCTTCTGATCGCAATGCCATACCGAATAATACTCCCTCGGTGGAAAAAGGTTGAATAAGCCTCTGATGTTTCAGACACTTGCAAAAGTGATGTATGCTGTTTTATTAAACAGAAGTTTTGAATAAATAAAGGCTTAAAATTTTTTAAATTTTCATATAAGCTTTAATAAAATTTCATAAAGAGTCAATTAACCAACTATCTGATAGCTATTTTAAGCAAATAGTATCATAGGGACAGGAGAGGGCACAAAGATAATCTACTGACCTGTCTCTTCCCATCCTCTGACAAGGCCAAGTGCCCCATTATAGGATTTGTTGTGCCATGACTTATTTTAGTATTTTTCACAATTGTAATTTATGTTTATTAGTAATTTATTTGTGAAATCTTGTGGAAGCTATATGTGGTCAAAGATTTGTCTTTTTCACTGCCTATTAGCAGAGCCTAATTCAACATTGACCCTTAATATTTGTGAATGAATAAATGAATAACTAATAATGTACTACCCATGAGTACTTCTTTTGTCATGGAGAGAGATATACCATCAGTATTTGCGGATTGATGGATAAATGGCTCTAGTCTGAGGGTATAAATTCGGAGACCCTGAGCACAAGGGTCTCCAAATAAAGAGGTATTGCTCATTGTTGCTCCAGGAATACCAGATCTGGTCCATTACTTCATTCTGTACTGAAGGGTCTAAAGATTGTGTATAATTACAAAGGAAATAGTGTAAAAAAGAATGTCATAATAAAATACAAGCTGGTCATATTTATTTAATGTTTATTAAACTTATCCAGATATAGAAACATTGATTTCTTTAAATTGAATTTAATTGATTTGTTCAAAGGAAAATATAAAAGCCATATTGAATAAAAAGTCAGAAATACCAATGCTAATTTGGTGTCAGATGCTGAGAGAGAGAGAGAGAGAGAGAGAGAGAGAGAGAGAGAGAGAGAGAAAGAGAGATACAGTTGTGTCCACAAACTCACTCCCACACATGCCATATACGTTTTTGACTTTTTTCAAGATGGTAAGGTGTGAAATTATATTTACAACTTATCTGATGGTAGGTGCAATGAACCTAAAAAGGCATTTATATAAAATTATTATATCAATGCAGTAAACTTTATTAAACATTAGGTATGTACCAGGCACTGTGCTAGGTGCTGGGATACAAGGCTGAATGAGGTAAGGGAAAGAGAACCAAGTGGGAGAGAAACAAGTAACTAAGAGAAAAAAGACTCTCTGGAAATGATTGGCTTCCAACCAAACAGAACAATCAAATACTGACCCTGAGTACTAAGTGCAGGTGGGACATATAAATCTTTCAGAACGCGCTAGCTGGCACTAATGCTAGACTACCAATCTGGAACATTCTGAATTTAAATAAGGAAATACATTCCATAATCCAGAGCTCCTGAGCAGTTAGAAAAATAAGATGAATTCACAATAAAGACCCAACTAATTCCTGCTGCCGTTGTGGGTACAGTTTTCTCTCCAACAGCCTAGAGAAGGGTTCCCTCATGGATCAGATCTGAAGTCTGGTTAGCACTATTAACACACACACACACACACACACACACACACACACACACACACACACACACCCCTGACCAATAATTCTTCCTGCGTCCACCCATCCGCTCACTAGTGTGGTATTACTATTGATCCTCATTAATGATTTAGTGATTAAAGAGGATAAATTCCCTATGAATGCAAAGCAAGTGGAAGGGCCCCCCAGGAACCCAGCTGAACATTCTTTTATCAGTGTGTTGTATGTGCCTGTATAATTTTTAACCCAGAGTCCTAAGTCACCTCGGGATGTCACTTCCATATCACATGCGCTGTTTTCAGCATCTTGCTTACCTGGCTCTATTTTGTCAACTTCTGATTTTCTCTTTTCCATTAGGCAATAGCTCTCTTTTTACCTACTACTCAATTATCAGACCGTATCTCTGTGAGTTTCTTGTTGTGTATTAGCACATGCGAGCATAGGACTGGGTGGTTGTCAGACTACAGTGCATTTGGCTGTGCGTGGGGTCCATCTCAGGTTCCTTTTTTGGATTTTATGCCTTAGCTTCCGGGCTGGGAAACCACCCAGTAAGTGATGTGAGGAGGTGATGTCTTTATCCCATTCCATAAACATTCCCTTGGAGATCTCTGGGAGTATTAATATAATACATTGTTACTCCAGGAATATCAGAGGGTATTATCTTAAAAACTGGCACCAGTTTACTGAAGGGAAGGGTCTTGGGAAAGTGTGTAGTCTCCAAAAGTCTCATTGTTGGCGGAGCCCCAAAAAACAACATTTTAAAAGCCTTCTGATCTGCTTTGCATGAGAGAAGAAAGACAATCTGCTCCCAAGAGAGGGTGTGAGAAGTTTGGAAACAAGGAGGAATGGGAGGGGAAAGAGAAGAGGCATCAGGATGAGGAGAGATGGATTGGGCTTGGGGGTTAGTTGGTGAAATTTTAAGCAGAGTAAGTATACTTTCCTACATTCTGTCATTGTTTTTGATTGTTCTATAAACCTGTGGTTCTCTAAGTGTGGTCCCTGCCCAGCAGCACCAGCATGCACTAGGAATTGGCTAGAAATGCAATTCTCAGGCCCCACAAGACCTACTCAATCTGTGGGTGCTGCACAGAAATGCTTTGACACACTCTCCAGGGCATTCTGATAGGCTCCAAGTTTGAGAAGTGGTCAATCTTCCCTCCTCTCACACTCCACACCAAACTGCAGCCTACGTGTAGATACACAGATGTTCTATGTGATCTTTTTTGATGTTTCAGAGGCAGCACAGCTGTTGACACTGGGAAAAATCAGATTCTGGGAGGTGGAGATGCCCACGAGGATATCCCCAAGTAATTTGCAGACATGTTTGGACATTGACAGGCCAAGGAACTAGGGCAACTGTGGTGGTTTTCTCTGTGTTCTTGGGAGCAGGGAGGACCCACCTGTCTTGTCCCTGGAATAAGCTCACTTCCCACCTCCAAACTTCTCTATCAAGTCTCCAACACTCCCCTCCTTGCTTCTGGTTCTCAGCAGATGACTTTGCTTTTCACATTGCTGGGAAAAAGAGAACCACAAAATAGAACAACCTCATCCTCCTTCCACTGAATCTAGAAAAGCTGCACACTTTACCCATTTTCCATGTTGTTCTTGTCACAGTGGAGGGTGGACAGCTCCACCTATCGGGGGCTCTCCACCTGTTCCCTGGCTCCCACCCATTCAAGAATTTCATTCCTTACATCAGTGCTTCTCAACCTTGGCTTTAAAAATCACCTGCAGGGGTGCCTAAGTGGCTCAGTCAATTAAGCGTCTGACTCTTGATTTCAGCCCAGGTCATGATTTCATAATTCATGAGATCAAGCCTCACGTTGGATTCTGTGCTGACAGGAAGGAGCCATCTTGAAATTCTCTCTCTCCCTCCTCTCTCTGCCATTCCCCCTTTCATGCGCATTCTCATTCCTTCTCAAAATAAGAAAATAAACTTAAAAAAATCATCTGCAGATCTTTTTAAAACCCCCAAAGCCCATGCTACATGCAGACCAACCAGAATATCTGAGACATCCCCAGGTGATTCTTATGGGCAGCCAAGGGTGTGGACCACTATTCTCTCTCTGGGCAGTAAACTCATCTTTTGCTGGTTTGTCTCCACCTCCAGAAACTTATGCCTACCTCTACCCTGTCCTTAAAAAAATTCTTCATTGACCTTCATATCACAATCTGTTTTGCAGAAAGTCTTCTTGCAGAAGATGGCAACATGTGCGATCTCACTTTGTCACCTCCCATTGCACTATAGCCAGTGTCCACCTCTCTGGCTTCTGTCCCCATCACCGTGGTAAAGCAATCTTTCCAAGTTCTCCAGTGACTTCCATATTTCCACAATGTATGGCCACTTTCTGTCTTTATCCTATTTGACTCATCAGCAGTATTCCAAAGAACCAATTCCCGTCTTCTCAAATTAATCATTTATGTGGCTCTGTGACACCATGCTCTTCTGATTTCCTTTAACGCCTCTGGCTACTCCTTCTCAGTTTCTTTCTGCTTTGTCTAGTCTCTAATTGTGGATGATACTAAATCCATGTTTTCTTTTTCTTTAAATTTCCCTGCTAGCTCCTGACGGTGTCTATATTTTGTTTTTATTTTTCCTGGTATTTTTTAAATAGTTTATTGTCAAATTGGTTTCCATACAACACCCAGTGCTCTTCCCCACAAGTGCCCTCCTCCATCACCACCACCTCTTTTCCCCCCCTCCCCCTTCCCCTTCAACCCTCAGTTCGTTTTCAGTATTCAATAGTTTCTCAAGTTTTGCGTCCCTTTCTCTCCCCAACCCTCTTTCCCTCTTCCCCTCCCCCTGGTTCTCCATTAGGTTTCTCCTGGTCTCCTGTTAGACCTAT
>NC_043706.1:21839209-21865467 GCF_006229205.1 Suricata suricatta | reverse complement strand
ACACCCTCGAGGTCCATCCACTTTGCTACAAATGACCATATTTCATTCTTTCTCATTGCCATGTAGTACTCCCTTGTGTATATATACCACATCTTCTTGATCCATTCATCAGGTGATGGATATTTAGGCTCTTTCCATGTTTTGGCTATTGTTGACGTTGCTGCTATGAACATTGGGGTACATATGCTCCTATGCATCAGCACTTCTGTATCCCTTGGGTAAATCCCTAGCAGTGCTATTGCTGGGTCACAGCGGAATTCTATTGATAGTTTTTTGAGGAACCTCCACACTGTTTTCCAGAGCAACTGCACCAGCTTATATTCCCACCAACAGTGTAGGAGGGTTATGGTGCCCATATTTACATGCTGAGCTCACCTATTTCCTTGGAGCTCTAGATTCACTTAATCAAGTGCCTATGTGGTATTTTCACTTGGATATTCCACAGATATAACCAAATTAACATTTTAAATGTAATTCTTAGTTTCAACCCTAGATCTTCCTCTCTACTTCCCTCAGTCTTCCCAGCTCTGAAAACAGCACCACTACCAACCTAGCTGGTCAGATAGATACCAGCCACCTAAGAGTTATTCTTGACTTATTCCTTTCCTTAACCTCTCATGATCAACCCTTCTACAATTTCTGTTCTAAATCTAAAGTAGATCTCCAAACCCATACCTTCCTCCTCATCTCCACTGCCACCACCGTAGTCCAGTCCATCATCCATCATCACCTTTGTCCTGGGCCACAGCTTCCAAACTAATCTGTCTAGTTTCATTCTCACCTTCCTCCAATCAGTGATACTTAGGGAAAGTCCCTTGGCTCCATTTCTGTAATGAAGCATCAAGTGATGGGGCCATGTTATCTCTGGACTAGGTGACTCCTTCTGAATAAGGAAACCTGGAAGCTGCTCACCAAGGGGACAACTGAAGACCAAGGCAATGATTAGGTAGTGAAAAGTTATTAGACTCTCCACCTCCTGAATGATTCTCTTATAAACTCCATATGTCAGGCAACCTGACTAACTCTTTTTAATCTCTGGAAAACTGGCAGCATAAGTTGAAATGCATGTAGATACATACCCCCTGATACACAAGTTGTGTAAGCCAGAAAAGCTACAAACATACTAAATTTGGTGTAAATCATATCATTTTCTAAGCTGCTTAGGGTGCTGAATAGTTACATGAAGTTATATGATTTTCTTTTTGTAATAAAAGAAAGTCAATATCAAATTCTTAGTTTATTTGTTTTATAAATATGAATTTTTTAAATAAAATTTTTTTTTTTACAATTGGCCATCTCCCACCTACTCCTCCATTTCAGTCTCCTTTGCTAATTCCTTCCCTATTAGAACCACCAAATGCTTGTGTTTTTTAGGGCTTGATGTTATATCTCTTTTCCTCCCTGTATTTTCTCCCTATGTTCAGATTTACATCTCCAAGATTTACATCTCTGATTCTCATCTCCAGATTCACATATTGAAATACTTATTTGTCATTTCTGCTTGGGCATCTTCAGTTATGTCCAACTCAACATTTTCAAAATCTTTGTCTCTACACCTCAATTCCCCTCATCTCTGTAAAGAGCACCACATCCCCTCCATCAAAGAATGTTTTATAACTGGTTTACTAGATTGCTATAAACAGGAGTGCACTTCTAATAGCACGTGGCCCCATTAACATCTCCTATTACCATCAACCTTGGACATCTGTCTCATAGATAGGATTATTGGGAATAAGATAATGGGAGTGGTGAGAGGAGAGTATAGGATTAGCTCAGTACCATCTGCCAACAGTACTGGTACTGAGAATTCAAAGAAAAGGGCAGTAGGATCCAGATTTATGTTATATACGAGTAGACAACATTGTTGATCACTTATTATCTACCTGTAAATGCAGCTTAACACTGATTCAAATGCAACTCTCACAAGTAATTGTCACTTAAAATCAGCAAAAAATATAGACTCATTTGGGAAGGTGCTAAAGAGCAATATACATGAAGATGATGTGAAACATCTTCTGTCTTATATAAGCTTTTATAAGTTTTATACCTTATTTCTTAAGATCTAAAAGTGCACTCTCTCCCATTAATGTTGTTGTAATGTTTGCTTTTGCTTCTGGAACTGAAAATCAGCTCCATACCAAGTATAAAGCAGGGGGCAGATATAGAAGGGCATAGATGGTGATGGGGGAAAATACTATGTGTGACTAAGTTTTTAAATGGAATTGGGAGAAATCCTTGGACTTGACCTATTTTATTTGAATATAACTGGATGACGTTTCTGTAACAGACATAAAGGAAAACTCCAAATAGTTGCAGGGATTAAGTTGTATTATATTATACTAAAGTTACATGCTTGTACATCCAGCGATATGGCTTATGAAATTTGTACCCACTCTGCATATACACAAATTTATGGGATTCTTTTAACATCCAAGCTTTGTGTTCTTGAATTAGAAAGAGAAGTTAGTTTTACTATAAGGCAGGATCAACTTTATCCTGTTTTTTTCTGAAGCCAGATTATATTAGATACTAATAGTTTTGAAAGTCAAGTTCAATAAGCCCATTTTGTTTACAGAGTAATAGCATATACACAGAAGTGACACCATCAACATCACTCCACAATTTAACTAATTGTGCCACTTCAGGTATTCCTCATTTATTTCCTGGAATAAATGTGTAGCAGCTTTAACTTCATATACACAAGTTTTGTCCTCATAAACATTAAGGACAAATTTCATGGTTTTTCTTGTCTTTCAACCATGTGAAACAGTGTATGTAGCAAAGGAACGTATCTTGTAGAATAATTCTGCTATCCTTTCAAAAAGAGATGCATTGGAAAAATATGAACTATTTTTTTTATGAGAAAAATGCTTGCCCCTTACCTTCACACCAAGGATTGAAGAGAATGTACGTGTCTGTTTCTGGGTTTCGGGTGGTGCGGAGAATGCCATAGGGGGTCCAGACAGCAACATACATGCGGAATTTCCCCACGATGCACTCCGGAGAAGACTGGATGGACAGCCGGACAGACCTGTCCTCTCTCATGACAACTTTGGCCCCCCACTTGCCTTTCTGCAGCTCCGAGACGACAGGAACTGGAATGTAGGTTCCCTTGTTCTCCTGAGGGTAGCGACCTGTGGGAAGAAGCAGCGTTGAGATGATTTCACAAACCATTTTTGTTCTGACTGTGTCATCTTATGGCTGAAGGCTAAAATATTAATTAGACTTGAAATCATAAGACTTGGGTGTGAATTTCATTTCTGCTACCAAGTTGCTATGTGACATTAGTTGATTTTCTAAACTTCTTTGATGCTCTAATTTGTCGTGTCTTGATAAAAAACCAATAATGATAATTACAAAAATTTTTGTTTGTTGGTTAGTTAATGAATTCAAATAAGATGTAGCAACAAGAACCTGGGATGCAAAGACATACAGAGCTTATAGCATCCTGTGGAGTTACCATTTCCTGAAATGCTGCACTCTAAAAAATTTTTTTAATGTTTTTTTATTTATTTATTTTTGATACAGAGAGAGACAGAGCATGAGAGGGGAAGGGGCAGAGAGAGAAGGACACAGAACCGGAAGCAGGCTGCAGGCTCCAGGCTCTGAGCCAGCCGTCAGCACAGAGCCTGACACGGGGCTCAAACCCACGAACGTGAGATCTGACCTGAGCCGAAGTCGGAGGCTTAACCAACTGAGCCACCCAGGCGCCCCTGAAATGCTGCACTATAAGAAGTCAGAATTGCTCTTTTAGAGGGATAAGCAAATGTTTTGGGGCTTATTCTGAATACAATTGGTTATATTACCTCTAATAGGATTATATTTATAGGTTGCATATGTAACCATTTCCACATTCAACTGTACCATGTGTTTATTGCCAATCTCATTAAGTGAGTTAGGCTTATGTCATGGGTAAGAATTCAGGCTCCAGAAGCAAATTACCTAGATTTGAATCTTCGCTCTGCTACTCACTTATCCTGGGAATTTCTGACAAATTACTTGGCCTTTACAAATCCCTATTTCCTTCTCTGTTTCTTCATCAGTACATGGGGATAACAATATTACCTGACAATGAAATAAAATAACACATGTATGTTGCTTTGCCCATAATTTCTCATGCATAACAAATCTCAGCTGTTATTTCAATAGAAGATTAAGCATTATTTTTACCAAGTTTGAGTCTTATCACACTTTACGTGTAAATTATCTCAGGATAAATCTTATTTCTCTTTATTGCTGTCATTTTAGACCAAATTGTTATTTCATGGTGTTAACCTCAAAACTAAATTTTACCACGCGCTCCTGAAAACTGTGAAGGTGACAGCGTTTAAAAAAAAAATCTTTTTGGCTTATAGTTTAATTTATAGTTTAGTTTGCAAGATAATCAAATGTATAGATATTTTAAACTGGAGTAGATCTTTCATTTACAAACTTTTCCAAAATGTATCAGATATTTAATTCTTCATGACTTGAAGAAAAATACTAATCAGGCTAATAAATCTGCAATTTTTTTTGCTTGCAAGCAGAAGAATCTTTAAAAGAAAAACTTACTTACTTTGCTTTTTAGAAAACATGCAGAGGATTCTACATTAAAATAAACAAAACCAATGCTTCATTTGGGCCTCTCCAATTACTGAGGTCTTAAAGGATTCTTTGGTATATTGTCAAAGACAGAGCATTCTAAGGAGGCGGTTGCGTAAGTTAACTGCAATGTAATTTTGTGAGATGCTTAATCTTAATGAAAATAATAATTTACACAGTGCAAGCCAGGGAGAAGGATTAGAACCCCAGTACTTTGCTATGTATTAGGGGTATCAGTTAATCACCACTCAGGACGAATATTTATCATAAATCCAATAAAGTCTTAAAAATGGTTTGCTGCCAAGGTGCAACAGTGTCTAGGTGGTGTTCTTGGGAATATATGGAGTTTAGTGTCTGGGAATCCTGCACATAAATCCTGCCGGAGCTGTTTGTTCCAAAGGCTCCTCCATCTCTGTATTTCCTGTGTATGTTACTCTTTGTGCCTATTCAAACAGGGTAGAGGGGGGAGTCCAGAGGCTGCCCTTTTCTCTGGAGGCATTGTTGCTCCCGGAAGCCCCCATCACTACTGAAGTGTAGACATCAAACGCTATCTCACCAGCTAAGTGGAACCATAATTAACTCATTATAAGGGCTCCTGGCAGCTGTTGTCACGAAATACTGGCTTGGATTTAGAATACACAGTATTAAATACCATACAAGCTTAGTAAAAATAAATTTTCAGAGATAAAATCTATGTGATAATGACACTTAGACTTTGTAAAAAAAATAATAAAAAGGACCCTAAAATACATTACATAAGAACGCTCCTTTAGGAGTAGCAACGAACTAGGAGAGTGTCTCTGAGGCCATGTGCTGTGCGCTGTGAGCCTGACTGTGCACGAACTTCCACTTCCGTTGGGAACATTGAAATAACCTAAGACAATCACTACTTTCATTATTACACTTGGAATTATGATTTCAAAGACTCATTAAGTTTTAAGGTTTGTTTTATTTTGAGAGAGAGAGGGAGCGAGTGAGTGCACCAGCGAGCACGCGCGTGCGCACATGTGAGTGGGGCGGAGGGGCAGAAAGAGAGAGAATCCCAAGCAGGCTCTGCACTGTCAGCACAGAGCTCAATGGGGGGCTCAGACTCATGAACGGCAAGACCATGACTCCAGCTGAAATCGAGAGTTGGATGCTTAACCAACTGAGCCACCCAGGTGCCCTAAGACTCATTAAATTTCACCTCTCAAATTCATGGCATAAAAAAAGTAAAGAAAAAGAAGAACCATGTTTATTCATTCTGGCTTTGAATGCAGTCACAACCTAATCAAAAGCCTAGTTTGAACACTTTTCATTCATGCAACCATATCGCCTACCATGTGCTAGACATTATTCTAAGTGCTAGGAGTAGAACAGTGAACAAAACAGACTCCTATGCTCTTGGAGCTGTAATCTATGGAAAAAGTCAATGCTTTTGTTGTTTATAATGTGCCTGTTACTGCTTTATTCCTTATATCAAACTATGAGAAGGAAATTATAATCATCATCCTAATTTGACAAATCAAGAAACTGTTACACAGGATCATTAAGCAATTTGTCCAAGGTGATGTAACTGGTAAGTAGCAGGGCTGAGATGTGAACCCAATCAGTCTGGCTAGAGAGCGTGGGAGTTTAACCACTAAGCTGTAGAACAGTTGCATGTGTAGAAAATGCTTTGGAGTTGGTGAGAACTATGTTCAGATTCTGACTCCACAATTCACCATAGATGTCCCCCTGGGCAAATTCCTTAATTGTTTGAGCCTCCATGTCTTTGTCTCTGCAGTTCTGGAAATGGATAGAAAATAGATTTTACAACATAATGAAAGCTTTACACTTGGTACATGGCAGGGGGTGACTCAGGAGACATTCATTGTTTGTGTTTAAACATAACAGCTTACCGGAAAGTAAAGCTAGAAGAAATAAGAAGTAATTTCCACCCTCCTGCCATGTCTAGTTCTAAGTGTGAAGAAATGTGAGTGTTCCAGGGAAAGCCAGTAACTTTTGTGGAGGGAAGTGTTGTGGCCAAGAGGAGAGCAATGCAGCTGACTTAGAACCTGGCTGTGTGATCATGGCACTTACTTGTTGTCTCTCATTCATTCTGTAAAATGGGATAATAGTGGGAGGGCAGCTCAATAAATGGCAGTTATCGTTTGATATTTCCCCATTGATTACCTCAGGCTTTCTGATACCCATAAGTGATCCTTCCTCTGCTCCAAGAGCAAGATGCCAGGCTGGGTTCCCTGACAGTCAACCGATAGAATCCAAATCTACTTTCAAAGGCCAGTTCATTCCTGAGTCAAACACATTGAACTGACTAATATTTCTGTCAAGAGAACACATACAGCTCACTCCCACAATTAAAAAAAAAGTAGTATCATTCTTTATGAACCAAGAAGCATTAATAATTCCAGAATCACCATATAAGAATCACCTGAATCCTGTCCCTCACTCCTAACTCTTGATTTTCCAAATCATTATGGTCACTGTCATCTTCATTCATTCATGCCTTAATCAGGAACTGTCAAGATATGGTCTACAGGTCAAGAGGAGCTTATGTCCTATTTGTATAAAAAAGTTTCATCGACACATTCTCACCCATTTGAGTATCAGTGTGCTAAGACAGTAGAGTAGGGTAGCTGAGACAGGGACCATATGGTCTGTAATGCCTGAAATATTTACTACCTGTCCTTTACAGTAAATGGTTGCCAACCTGTGCCTTAGAGAATTTTACATTTTATTTATTTAAGGGGTGATTTACTATGGACACTCAGTGTCTAAGACTGGGACTAAGAAGAAAAAATTATCACCTAGTTTTTTCTTCCAAAGAGAAATATGTCACTAAACTAATAACAAGCATCTGAACTACTATTAGGTCAACATTTAGCTTCCTTAATGACTCCTAGTTTAATTCCTCACAGTCTTGGAGGGTGTTGAAGACATAGGAAACTGATTATAATTTTTATTGATTTCATGAGACATAGGTAAGATGTCCAACTTATTACTGTACCAGTTGTTTAGAGTTCTCAAGGCAGTTTATATAGAGATGAAAATAATGGTTTATTTCCTGGGGTCTTTTTTTGCAAGGGAATTTTTGCGGATAGGAAACTGAGGCCCTGTAAGGTTGTCAATGCAGGACGTCCATATAACTAGGCAGAGGTAGATGTGGGGCTCAGACCAACACCTTTACACCGTGAAACCCATTCTCTTTTCTCTGCATCATGCTGCCTACTTGGAACTAGGGGGTAGGAACTTAAGGCATTACAAAATAATAATAATAGCAGCAATGCATTACTATTGCTCGTCAGTTGTGACAAACATACCATGTTAATGTATCACGTTAATACAAAGGAAAACTAGATTCAGAGTTTATAAGAACTCTCTGTATTATCCTCATAATTTTTCTTTAAACCCAAGAGTATTCTAAAATAAACTGTTTAAAAACAAAGAGGAAGGAAATAGAAGAATAAACTGGAACATCTGAAGAGATATGAGGTCGAAGGAAAGAGAGGGAATATGCCATGGTGGAGAGGAGGAGCGTGAGATGGAAGCAAGGGTTCAAGGGCTTAACAACCAACCAATCATCAGAAAGAAGACCTGCTTGCAAAGAGGGGCTGCGGGCTACAACGGATTGAGTTGGGGGTGTTAGTGACTGAAGGGAAAAAAGAAAAAGGGTAAACAATACTGCTGATATGGTCTGACCAGTGTATGAAAGCAGATCTGGAACAGGCAGTCGTACGTTTGTCCCAAAGGAAGGAAAAGGAGGCCAGATTCACAACGTTTTCCTATTCACTGTATGGGAAAGCTGATTATTAATGTAAGACCTGACATGTCAATAGTACCGCAGGGTCTTGTCGGCTGCTCTATACAACATGTTTAATTCTGAGTGTAATGATTTCAATGACAGCTCTGGGGGAGAATTTTCTATGATTGAGTTGTGAGTGAGGAAGTTGTGACAGAGTAGTATTTCATTTCACTAAATAGCCCTTCTCACCCCCAGGAGGTAGCATGTTTAAGAGACCACAATCAGGCTACACTTTGGAACACCCATCCATCAACATCCATGACTGCCCATCAACTATCCTTGGCTAAATCTGGATGTGAACCTCAGCCTTACACAGTGATCACCATACACACATTTGTTGAAAGTGTGTAATGCTCAGAGTTGGTTCCCCCACCCCACTCCAAACTGTGTGACTTCTGTGTTAAAAAATACCTGAGCAAGAAAAATAGAAGCAGGGAATAAAATATCACAGAAAGGATTCTCGCTGTGCTTTTAACAATGTACTCTTTGGAACTGGACTATCAACCATAAGAAATACAGTCACCGATTGCATTTTTTTACACTTACCTAAAATTGGTGCCATCTTCCCAGCTGATCTAGAAATTAACACATGCTCTTAGTTTAAGTGCTTGTGTTCATTTATAAATTGTTTTTGAGGCCACAGTAATGCTATTGTAAGGCAAAATTCACTTGTACCATATGCTTACATTCAAACGTCCCTGTGTCTTCTTTAACCTCACTCTGCAGTGAATACAGAGAGATGCACCTACCTTAACAACCCCATCCTGGAGCCAGGAGGAAGAGGGTGAACATATTTAGTTCCTTAAGATTTTATTTTTTACAAACGTTGGCTTGTTGGGTCTGAGTTTTTTGCATGGCTTTGTCATATATGTGTCATTCACATAAAAGACAAAAAGAAATCCACCTCCAGCTCAGACTCAGCCTTATGTGTCCTTGGGGGAAAATTTCCTCTCAACTAGTCATTGCACAGACAGGAGAACCCTCTTCATGCAAAGCACTGCATAGGTAAAACTCCATGGAGGAACAAGTTGCATTTTAAAAATTCATTTTTTAGTAAGTTAATGGCCTGGAATTGTGTTATTTTGAAAACAATGTACTATGTGGTAATTAGATTCCCAGGTAGTCCAGCAAGGCCACTAATCAGCCTATAGTATGGTCAGTATGGTTGAAAATTATTGCTAATAGAATTATTCTGACTTCACTTTGCTCATACTTAGAACTTGGAAAAACATAATCAGCCAGGAGGAGTAGGCACCTGTAACTGAAGAAGACATGCCTGTCAGCCACATTCCCTTGATACTCTGAAATGAAGCTTCTATCTCAGGACACCCCTGTTTCTCTCATCTCTTAGGCAGGTCACCTGTGAGTCAAGTGACCATAGTTGTGCTCCATTTATGCTAGACTTAGTAACAGTAAATAGTAAGACACTTCTGGTCATTCAAAGCTTAATTAATCACCTGAAAACCCAAACAAAACTTTTTTTTCATATTCACTTAGATATCTATTTTTCTTTTCTTTTTTTTTCATGTTTATTTATTTATTTTTGATAGAAATGACATTTTATTTTTTATAGTTTATAGTTTATTGTCAAATTGGCTTCCATACAATATCTATTTTTCTTATGCAACTAAAATATATTATCTTACTTGTCTTTAGAGCCCCCCATAGAGTGCCACAATGCAATGCACAAAATAAGTGCTCAATAAATGCTCCTGGAACTGAACTGAGTTTTTTGCAAATGTCAGATCCCATTAAGGACATCACAGGAACTTTAGATGCCTGTAGCAAGCCAGGTGTCATATTCAAGCATCCTTCACAAAAAATAAAAATTTCTAATCCAAAACCTTTTCCTTCAAAGGGTGTTTTCCACTCACATATGAATATGTTTTAAACTGAGCTCTGACTCCACCTAACTGCAGACTTTCTTTAATAGTGAATTCTTAGAAGAGGATCATCTCTAGGAAACTCATGAATATATCATGTCTCCAGCTGGGAAGGTAAATTTCATGATGTTAATTCATTTTTCCATTTGATTCATTTGTTTTTCCCAAGACGCACCTTTCGTGCTCAAAATAATCAATCTATTTCCAAATGGGCCCTGGAAGTGTTGCTGTGGCAACATGGTGCACATGGCAGAGCTGGAAGCAAGAAGGCAGTAGCCTCGTGGAGGGAAGCAAACTTGGTTTTATCAGGCCTGGGATGGAGCTAGAGCTCACGGGGACCAGGATGCACTAACTTTTAGAAACATCAGGTTACCAACTACAAAAATAAAACACCACCAGTACTAAAAGTAAAACCCACACAAAAAAACAACCAATCAAAAAAGGCACAGGATTCTTTTGTTCAAAAGCAAATCATTTCATCAAAGACCTCAGGAATTTGCCTGACTTCATACCTTGCCAGTGGGCCAGTTTATACATATATTTTCAGGTGTTTCCTAAGGAAAGATAGCTTCCTGGAAATGTTAATTCTGTGGCTCCAGTAAACTGGGGGAAGAAAGGGGAAACTTATTGAGGACAAAGACTGAGTTGTATATAATGTTGTATACCCAGTGGCATGCAAGATGCTTGGAACACAGTAGGTGCTCAATAAATATTTGGTAAATTGAAGATAGATAGACTCTTTAAGGAGGCTTGTTTACCTTAATCTTATCTCACCTTTCTTTCAATATTTCCTACATCTTTTAAAATATTTTTTAGAGTAGGGTGAAATTTGTGAAATAACCAGCATTGTGTTAGGCTTTTTGAATGATTAAAATAATAATAATGATAATGACAATAATAATAACAGTAATAAAGCTACCTCTTGATACAGACCATCTGCATTAAGAAGTACACACCTTAGATGGTCCAGCAAGGCCAGAGCCTGGCCAGAGGGTGCTATGGAAGTAAGAGAGGATCCCTCAGAGAAGGTAGCTTTGGGAGAGAATCTTAAAGATGGAAAAGGTGAGGAGGATTCTTCCCAGTAGAAGGAATAAGCAAAAGAACATGAGGAAAAAATTATAGAAAACCTCAATGGTATTGAAATATAAGGATTTCTTCATATATGAAATAAGACTGCAGAGGTCCTGCAACAAAGTACTGACACTCACTGTAAATGTGCCTACAGCATGCCAGGCTTTCACTGGGATTGTTAGCCATGAGGAACAATGTATGGCAGAGCTTCTGAAATGTAATCTTCACAGCTGTTGTGTGCATTGGAAACCCAGAGGAGAAAGGGGCTGAGGGTGCTATGGAAGTGATAGAGGATCCCTCAGAGAAGGCGGCTTTGGGATAGAATCTTTAAGATGGAAAAGGTGGGAAGGATCCTTCCCAGTAGAGGAAATAAGGAAAACGTGAGGCATAAGAGAATGATGAAACCCTGTAGTAGTAGAAGCAGTTGACTTGGGCAGGGTAAGAGCCAAAGGGACCTTTGATACTGTGCAGACATTAGGCTGTGCCCCAGGAGGGGCTGAGATGGGGCAGGAGCCACAGAGAAGCTCTAATTGGCCTCATGAGGTATGAACATTAGGAAGATCACTTGGGTTGCAAATGGAGAATGGTTTGGAGGGGACAAGCATGGAGGAAAAGCAGGCAGAGGGCTGCTGAAGTATTCAGGTGAGACATGGCGATGTCCTCAGAGTGATAATGTCTAGCTTTGGATAATGACCTGAGAGTGAGAATAAGTGGACTGATGTAGAGTAGAAGCAGGAGGAAGCAACAGAGGCTTAGTCAAGAGTGAGACAGGTGGAGCCAAAGGTGACCCTAGGTTTGGGTCATTCTTCACCCAAGAGCTTTTGACTTCCTAGTAGGTGCCAGACACTGTTCTAGTTGCTGAGCATATAGCCACAAGTAAAACATCACCTGCTCTAACAGACTCATGACTAACCTGCAAGACTCGATGAGCGTGCTGCTCCAAAAATCAGACCTGGTGTGGTTAACTGCCGTACAGACTTACTCAATTAAGCTAGTTTCCCGGAAATTCCCTTAACCACATGCATGTGTTGCCTCATTTGAGAGAAGACAGAGGAGAAAAAAAAATTGTGAACATAAAGTCTCTATGATTTAGGTGAGGTGGGTTATAGAAGATAACACTACATAAGATGTGTTCATATTGCTGGTCCAATTTCTAAGGAACAGGAGTGTTAGAAGTCAGAGAACTTGGATTGAGTTCCAGGTTGTCCATTTGGGGAAAAGAACTACTATGTGTGCTTATCTGCTATGCCTGGTGATCACCTGGTTGTTCTCAGACCTAATGCCACACCACCTCATCTTGGTTCTACAGAAAACCCTATTCCCAGGCTCCTTTGACCTCTGGCTTCTAGGTAGATTTGGCCAATGAGAGACTTTGGAGGAAGATGGGGTATATGCCAGTGTCTGTCCCCTTTTCTCTCTCTGCTTCTGGGGATGCTGAATCTTCACCAAGGGTCTCAGCTCCCATGGGGTGCTGCCATGGTTCCAGCTCTTGGGGATACTTCTGGGTTTTGGTAAGACCTCCTCCTCTATGTGCCTCCAGCCCCAGGTGTGGGGGCAGGTTTCTGCTGTCACTAATTTCCAAGATGCCTCACTATGACTTCTTAGTTGTTCTCTCTCTGGTGTAACCAATTCCTTTGACTAAACTTCCATTGCTTATAAAACCTAGAGAAGTTTCTCTTGTGCACTCTTAACCCGACCTTGCTATGTGTCTGCATCGCCTCTAACAGCTATGTCCATGTAATATCCTGGGAAACTGGGGCTCAGAGAACTTAAGTAACTAGCTATCAATTACAGGGCCGTGATTTGAACCCAGGTCTATTTGCTCTAGCACTCCAGCTGGGGGATGCTAATCAGCCTCTCAATCTATTTTCCTTCTGTTAACTGGTTTTATTAAAACTTTTTATTAATGTTTTATTTATTTTTGACAGAGAGAGAGAGACAGTGTGAGTAGGGGAGGGTCAGAGAGAGAGAGGCACAGAATGCAAAGACAGGCTCCAGGCACTGAGCCCGACGTGGGGCTCGAACCCACAAACTGTGAGATCATGACCTGAGCCGAAGTCGGACACTTAACCGACTGAGCCACCCAGGCGCCCCCGTAAACTGGCTTTATACAGCATGAGGTTTAAATAATAATGTGTGTGAAAAGCATGCAATGGGCTGAACAAACGATTACTATTCTCATTATTCTTTGGTGTCTGATGGTCACAACAGAAAATAAAGCTCATTAAACCTATATTTTATTTTTATTTCTGAGTATGACCAAATGGGTAGTGAAGAAGGTGGCTACTGATGTGCCATGGTTCAGAGATTTATTCAATAGGCATTTACCAAGCACCGTTTAGGTACCAGGCACTAAATACTCGATACTAGATACTGAGAACAGTGAGGTCAACACAGGTTCATGGGGCATACGGTTTAGTAGGGATAAGTAGACATCAAACAAATCAATATATACTTCATCAATGGAGATAAATGCCATGAAAAAGCAAAATAAAACAGCTAAGGGGGACAGAGGGTAATAGGGTGGAGGTGCTGATTTGCAGAAAGTGACCAGATAGGACTCTCTGGTAAGGTGACGCTTGAGCAGAGATGTAGAAGTGAGCAAATGAGCCATGCAACATCTGGAGAAGAGAATTCCTTTAAGTGCAAAGGTCCTGAGGAAGGTGATACTTAACATGCTTGAAAAGGCGGATGTGCCTAGAGCAGAGGGAACGTTGGAAAGAATCATAGGAGATAGGGTGAGTGAGACAGAGAGCCAGAAGATCAAGTAGAGCCTTGAAAGCTATTGTCAGGACTCTGGAATTGACTCTGACTGAGAAAGGAAATCACTAGAAAAGAAACATGGTCTGCCTTAAGTTATTCTTAAAAATCACATTGGCTGCTGTGCAAAGACTGTAGGAGAGCAATCAAGATGATAGGAAGACCTCTTGACTTCTCAAAATATTTGCACTTTGCTTTTTCATCATGAAAACCCTTCCAAGAAAGGATGAATCAGAGATAATGCTAAAATGTTTATATCCCTGGGAAATTTGCTTAAATTCATGACTCTATGATATGAAACCTGATTATAGTACTTTTTCTAAAAGCTGGTTTCACAGCTGCAAGAGAACCAAACACTAAGCATAGGGAAACTTAGGGTGCCTGGGTGGCTCAGTTGGTTGAGTGTCCAACTTCGGCTCAGGTCATGATGTTGCGGTTTATGAGTTTGAGCCCTGCATTGGGCTCTATGCTGTCAGCTCAGAGCCTGGGGCCTGCATCGGATTCTGTGTCTCCCTCTCTCTCTGCCTCTCCCCTGCTCTCTCTCAAAAATATGTAAAACATTAAAAGAAAAACAATTAATAAAAGTCATAAGGAAGCTTGCTCATAGAAGATGGTATAAAAGTGTGGCCACTTGAAGTACAAAGTCTGTCTATGTAACAATTGTTTCTAAGGCAATTTCTGGTCCTTCCTTGGCAAGAGTTTAAATGAGGCTCTGTTGTTCTACCAATTCATCGAGGTTTAAATCCTTCAGATTCTAGTGATGTCAAGGGCAGAGATAGGATGTTGATGTCACAATGTCTAGTTTGTTGTACAGTGCTGGATTTCAGGGTTTATAAACCAAACTGCATACCAGTTTTTTGTCCTCACTCTGTTAGCAGCACTTTCAATGGGCAAAGGATGTTTCCACATTTCTTAGGGTTCTGCCACCCTCACACTGGGCTCTGGAACCTTAGTGCAGGTTAAGAGGGGGCAGGAAACACACTATGGACTGAAAGTGGGGATCACTGACCAGATTCACGACAGCTAGCAGTTTCAATGCCTACCTCCTTCATGTTCTCAATCAACTTCAGGAAGCAGGCCAGAAGGAATTCTCTCTTACAAGGACTAAGTCTCCCCAACAAATGGCAATTGCATCGAGCCAAAGCTCCATTTGTTTGAGTTGTATCCATCATGCAAGCGGACTGAGACTTGTAAGTCTTATGAGAAAGACTTATTCATTTATAACAATGGCAGCTGGCTTAGAAAGCAGTTGTCATTAGCCAACAAGGATAAGATCAAAAGTTTAGCTGAATGTCTTCCAAAGAAAGCAGACCTCCAAAGGAATTTTCACTGAAACAGTCAATTTTTGTTAATAATTTAATGGCAAAAGTGATGGGAATAAGGATAAATCATTGGTAATCTAACAAAATATTTGTCTGTCCTTGGAATGCAAATATATGAATACAATTCATAACAGCAAGTGTTAAATGAGTTTGCATTGCCAGAAATTAAACCAATTGCTGATAGAGCAAAAATCAGTATAGAGATATTCTTGGCAACAAGATGCAGTCCATTTGGTATTAGTCTGCAGGTGGATGTCTATACTCAACAAACATTTATTCAAACAGATATTTATAAATTGCTTAGTGTGAGCAGAATAATATCACTTTACCTGGAGTGACAAAGGTAGGTATATGAGATGTATATGATATATTTTCTGCACTTGGGGGTTCATAATCAAACATTCAAGCTTAGACTATAATTCAAGTCAGAAAACTAATGCCACATGATGGTAACAGACCTAGAGCAGTGGATCAGTGGTGGAGTCAGGAACAACTTTATTAAGGACATAATGACAAAAATAGAACTTGAGGGATGGGCAAAAAGAACAACATGCACATTGCATGTTATTAGCTCACATGCATGTTTAGAGGTGGATGATCATTTGCTTGCTAGATATGTCCATAGTTGTGTCATGAGCTAATCACTGCTTTAATTTAAAAGCATCATAAAAGTGAGGTCCCTGGGTGGCTCGGTCAGATAAACGTCTGACTCTTGTTTTTGCTCAGGTCATAATCTCATGGTTCGTGAGTTCAAGTTCTGCGTTGGGTTCTGTGCTGACAGTGCAGAGCCTGCTTTGGATCCTCTCTCTCCCTGTCTCTGCTTCTCCCCTGCTCCCGGGTGCTCTCTCTCTCTCTCTCCCTCTCAAAATAAATAAACTTAAAAAATTATTTAAAAAGAGCATCATAAAAACAATTGTACTCAAGCCTAGTGTTTATGACAATGACATAAATCAACTACATAAGTGATTGTGAAGAAAACCTTGTTTAAACACAAGGATGTAAAGGAACTGCATCCTAGGTTGTACCTCTGGAGCCCTGCCTAGAGATAGACACCTGTGGAAGAAGGTGATTGGTCCTGACAATTCCATAAGGCCCAAGATGCTCCAGTATTCTCTCATTTCCTCTGGCAACTTGTCACCCACCGATTTACATGATATTTTTTAAAATTTTTTATTTTTGAGAGACAGAAAGAGACAGTGTGAGCAAGGGAGGGTCAGAGAGAGAGGAAGATACAGAATCTGAAGTAGGCTCCAGGCTCTGAGTTTGCTGTCACCACAGAGTCCATCACGGGGCTCAAACCCACAAACAGTGAGATCATGACCTGAGTTGAAGCTGGACACTTAACTGACTGAGCCACCTAGGCGTGCCTTAAAAATTTTTAAATAAAGGTATTTATTTTTAAATAAAGTCCCATCCTTTGGAAAATGGTACAGTGAGAGAATGTTGTCTAAAACATTCATCTACTATTGAACTCTAAAGTTCAACCCCAAACTCAGGGCATGTTCTCTGAAGTTTCACACTGTCTTCTAATGAATCCTCACTTTGGGACATCCTCTGGGCCTACCTCCGCAGCAGCTCCTGGTGGCCAAACTTCTCGACACTATACCCAATAAATAGCTATTTGGCCACTCATTCTAGGGCAGGTGATCTCAGGTAACAGTAAATAGCAAGAGCCTAATGAATCCACTCTTGCTAAAATTTTAGTATCTGAAAAGACTAATTACACTCCTTCCTACATCCATCCCCTTTATGGGAATAATTCCCTTAATTTAAATTCATTCATTGCACACAATTTGGAGAGGGAATGGATATCTGTCTTCACCTCCCAATCAGTGGACCCTGTGTCCTTCGAGGACCTTTTCAGATCCTAGGTCTGGCATCTGAATTCCACTGATTCCTCCATGAGGGAAAAGATTAGGTAAAAAGAGCTTGGTTAAAATATTAATGCACATTCTTCAGTCATTATCATTATGCCTAATGTTAAAATAATACATTTGTGTTGTTTTAAGCCCCTATGATTATAATCTTTTTTTTTTTTACATCAGCAATAGAAAGCTAAGAGAAATACAAAGCACATAACTGGCATGTTGTGAAGATTCACTGAGTGTCATTTTATGAGTGATATTATTATCTACCTTACACCATACTTACTCAAGTCTCCTTGGGTATGAATTAGGAGAAATCTCGAGGATGAGAAACACTATGACAGTCAGGGGTCAAGGGCCAAGGGTCATCATAGATATATCATGGAAGCAAAAACAATAAGTGAGATAAAACCAGATTCAATTGGGAAATACTGACAGGAGGTAAAATAGCAGTGAGCATACACAGGACCCAGATAGTGATTTTTAAATACTATATTCTATTAAAAGGAAGCAGAGCTCTTTGAAGAAATGGTTGATTTCAGGGCTAGGGCAAGGAAAATATGAGATGAGCTTGAAATATCTTGTTGTGCCAGAAGATAAGGAAGAAAGGATACTAAAGCCAGTTGGAAGAGCTTCCAACTGGCAAAATCTAGGACAATTTGAACATCAATTTAATTAATGATAGTAACAGATTTAAGTAACTTGTTTAATTAAAAGAAGAAATCATGAATTCATACATCAATCAATCATTCTATCAACAGAAATTGTGATCAATAGAAAACACTTCATGGTCTCAAGGTACTTTATTGAAAAGTATGTATTAACTACAAAGAGGACAAACAAGAACTTTGCAGTAGGAACCCTGATAGACACCATAGTGTTGTATTCTGAGATATGCTGCCCAGAGTCTCTCTGGAAATGATAGATGTACCTGCAGATGCTGGGAGTGATGCCATAAAATGGTCCTTAGTGGTTCAGGTCTCTTTGGGAATTTCCTAAGCTGAGCAAAACTGCCTCTGAAGACCTGTTTCAGCTCCATATCTCTCCATGGGGTCAGCTGTGGCCTTTGTGAGGATTGCTCACAGCTCAACCTCTCTAAGTATGCCCAAGAGCACTCCCTGATCAACTTCTTTCATACTGATTTCAATGTCTACTTCCCGTAGGACAAACTGCTATAGAATGAATGCTGGTATTCCCATCCCCTGAACTCTGATGTTGAAATATAAACCCCATGTAATGGTATTTAGAGGGGGGCTTTTCGGAAGTGACTAGTCCATGAGGGTGGAGTCCTCATGGATGGGAACAGAGCCCCTATAAAATATCCTGGAGATCTCCTTTACCCATTCTACCATGTGAGGACACAGCAAGAAGACAGCTGTCTATAAAGTAGGAGGTAGGTTCTTATCATATACTAAATCTGTCATCACCTTGATTTTGGACTTTTCAGCCTCCAGAACAGTAAGAAATAAATGTCTGTTGTTTATAGGCTACCCAGTCTATGGCATTCTGTAGAGCAGCCTGAATAGGCTAAAACACCAACCTATGACAGTGCCTTAATCAAGTGATCAAAGTTAACATCATCAATAATGGGATCTGTAAAATTTACATGCAACCAGAAAGGATTCATTAAGAAGAACGCAATATGCTGTGTGTATTATTGCCAAAGAAGCATAAGCAGACTGTAATCATGAGGAAACAGCAGACAAACCTAACTTGAGAGGCATTCTACAAAATTACTGCCTTGTAAGCATCATGGGTGTCAAGTAAAAGAAGTCCAAGAAAGTGTTTCAAACTGAAAAAACATGACATAACAACAAAATGCAACATGTGATTTTGCATTGGATCCTCTTGCTATAAAGGACATTATTGGGACAACTGGTGAAACTCAGATGGGCTCTGAAGACTAGATGATCATAATTTAATAATGTTAATTTCCTGATTTTGATAGATTTATAGGAGAAAGTCTTTGCTCATAGGTCATCAGATTGACACCTCTCTAATGGTTCTTGGGGAAAAAAGTGCTTTGTACTGTTCTTGTAAATTTTCTGTACAGTGTTTTTTTCCAAATTAATAAAATTTGCAACAACAGAACATGTTGTATCCACTGTTTGTAAAAGTATCCATATTCTTTCTTTCTCCTCCTCCTCCTTCTTCTTCTTCTTCACCATCAGTGACATAGATCTTCCAGTTTCCTACAGTCAGTAATATTTGTGGAGCTTTCTCTCTTTGGGACATCAATATCAGTCCTCCAAAAGTAGGTGCTGAAGGGATACCCTCCTGGCTTCCCTGTACCCTGTTAAAGCCTATCTTTAGCAACAGGCAAAATACAGCCTTTCCCTCAAGAAGCATCAGCTCTAGGAAAATGCATAACTGAGTGATTGGGAGCAAAATATCAATGAAGGGCTCAGTGAATTGCATAATAATGCAAACAGAGTCCAAGTTCAAAACAATCAATACGGGGGTGGTTACTCAATAAATCAATGAAATAGGAATGATGCAGCACTCAGAAGGCCAGGTTTACTGTGACACATAAATCTAGGGAGAATGAAGCAGAGAACAAAAAGAGACTTCTTTCTAACTTCTGAAGATGATTACCTTAGAGTTGTGCCCTAAATAATCAGGACTGTGATTCTTTTTCTTGAAGTTTTATCTTGGTGGTTATAAACACAAGTGCTGTCTTTATGAATCATCTTTATTTTTAAAATTTGGCTAACACTCCACTCAAGTGTCTTTGACATGTTTAAAGCAATTTGTTTCACAAATATGAAAGTTAGAAAAATTGAAATGACGGAAATGAAGTAATGGAGACAGTGTGTCATTTTCTATCACTTAGAAATATGTTGCACAAATAAAAAAGTTGTTTGATGGAAAATGCCAAACTAGCTGTCTCCACTACTTCATTTCCATCATTTTAGTCACAGGAACTTTATTTTTGTCTCTTTCTGTGGAATTAATTGCCTCAGAATACTAAGGACTCTTGTCTACCTTTTGTGCTAATTTTCTGGTGCACTTACAGCATATATGTCAACCTAACTTTGAGAAGCTGGACATCAAATGTGGCTTGTCTCCTTGGGAGTCAGTTAGGTGATTGAAGGGGAAAGATTTTTGCCTTTATATTTTCCCAGTCAAGGAAACAGGACTTGAAATAGCATTCATTCCTGTAAGTCCAAATGGAAATCATAACACCTTTAATGAAAGAGATAATATCATTGTGCTGACTGCTGCTTTCCAAAAAAACCAAAATTCCTGCACATGTGTTTCTTCCGGGCAACAGACATGACCTGGGATTCCACACTGGTGAAGCCATACGTGGACTTTGGCCCATTTATTCCCCTATTTGTTCCCAGCCTCTGTTAATGTCCAGTCCTAGTACATGCCCAGGTGATCTGATGAGACATCCAGAGAACTAAAGGCTGTCACCACCACCCAGAACCCTGAGAGGTTATGGAGGATTGCAGCAGTACCTTGCACAGTCCCAAAAGAGATCTTGGGAGAGGCTTAGTTCTTATCTGCTAGAGGGGAAAAGTGGCTGCCTTCCCCCTCAGCCCCCATAAAAAGCTTGGGTCTCTTTGCTGTTGCAGTGAGGAAGTGCAAAGGAGCCTGTACTATGCCTCAGATGGCTCACTGGGGCTGGTTTCCAGCTCTGTGCTTATTTGCCCATTTCCTGTCCCTGGGCCTTCCTCTGTTTGCTCTCCCTAATCTTGAATGGATGTCTCTGCTTGACCTCACCTATACTGGAGTAAGCCATCATCCCATGTCTCTACTTCCAAAGCCAGGTCAACATGTCACCCCACTCAATCCAATGCTCTTGACTCATCATGTCCTATCCATCTGAAATAGTTTTTCTGTGCCCTATTTGGACACTTATCCTAATTTTTAACATCATAAGGTTGTTCCCCTTCTCCCTCTACAGTCCTCTTATTTTCTAGTAGCTTCCTCTTGCCTCAGCTCCGATTTGGCAATCATACATCCAAGATTTGCTATGGACAGCCCAGTTTATGCCTGTTTTCTTAGCATCTCTTCTATTTAGCCACTCCCTCCGTCTCTCTCAAAAGTGTCCTAGCTTGGAGGATGCATTATAGGGTCATCCTAGCTGTGATCCACTGAGCTCTATCAGGCCCTGGGTTGACCTTGTGCAAGAATGTACTTGAATATTTTATTCGTATGAACAGCTTCCTGTAAGACAAGTGAGTTGGCCAAAGATGGTTATAATACTTTCCAGTGCCCACATATTTATGAGTCTGTGATTTTATGAAAAGCATCAAGCTTTGGACTGCTTTACCTATAACAGTGAACAGGTATGCTCTTCAGAGAAGCCAATCCTAATTGCTTCGTGGGCATTACTGCTGGGAAATTCTCCTCCTTCAGCTCCCTGCTTCTGCCTTGAATACAAGGTCAACCCTCAGCCTCTTTCATTCCAGACACTTTCAACTTTGTACCCTTTGTGTCCACGCTTTTCATCTTTTCTCTCAATATTTATTGTTGGAATATCTTCTTTTCTCAGGCCATTGCTCTCTGCAGAGTGTCAGCTAGTTATTCTGCAAAGCCAATTGGTGCAAATTTATAAGCAGGTCAGTTGGACAGTATAATCCATCCTCACAGGCCATTTTCATTTCATTAAGGGAGCTTCAGATATTATGCATTAATTTGAAAAAGTAACTATAATAGAGGAATTCAACATGCTATTACTGGAACATTTTTCATGCCTCATCATATAGGCAGCTGCTTCTCTACCTGGCTACAGATTTGGCAAGTGGCAGATTTGGCAGGTGGCATTAATATATTGGTGAACATAATGTGTGAATGAGTGAATGAGATTGAAAATCTGCTTTATTATAATCCTTTTTATTATCATTTTACACATTCCTCCCCAGAAGCCTCTATTTTTAAAGTGTATTTAGTTTACCAATTTGAAGTGTGAGAATACGATCATCTCTAGATTATCAGGAAAGCATGGACTGTAGATATCATTCTCTTTCCTCGCCCTACAGGCTTACTGGGTGAGTAAGTAAAAAAGATATGGATATCATTCAAGTCTCTCTTGAGTCCTCATATACCCAGAGACCTACACCATTTATTGAGCCCCCTTTAAAATGCTCTTGAAAGCTAATGGTGACTTAATTGCATTCGATCATGTTAATGAGATTCTGATCTTTGACAAAAGATAGTTTTTCAGGGCTCATGTTTTAATCTGACATGATGAAGTGGATTGCTTAGGGACAATAATGATTGTGCTGTGTGGAGAAGCCAGGTGTCACAGCTCACCTCTACAAACCCAGTGGAAGGGCTCTGAATTCTAGTTAGTGCAAACATTCACTAAACAAACAATAACTGGAGACTGACTCCTTAGGGTGAGCACCTCCATTATGGGCTTCTCAAGCTGGGTCTCCATACCACATTGCAAACTCCATAAACCTCCAGGAGCCTCAAGAATGAGCAGGACCCAAACTAAATATAGCCATGAGATCTGATTCCATTCGGGATTTCTTTTTCATTAGAAATATTTGTACATCAGCAAAAACTGTGTTCTTAGGCTTCAAAGAATGCCTTTCTCTCAGCCTGGAGAGTATACACTTCCTGTCCTTCTTGTGACACTCCCAATTCCTCAAGGTCCATCTCAGGACCTGTTTGGCTTGTCCAAGACTTCACCCTTCCCCTCTAGCCTATGTCCCTCCTGCCTGCCAAGTGCAATGCCTGCCTGCGTCTGTTACATATTTCTGGTAGAGAATTGTGTCAGCTCAGCTTTTGATTTTATACTATATGGTTTGTGTTTATTAATTGTGGAATTCTTCTCACCTCAACTATAGCAAGCTCTTTAAAGACAGGGATGGTGTCTTAAATCCTCCATGGCATTTCACACAGTGCCAGACACAGCAGAGGTTTCTGCTTCAGAAACTCACTGAACCAGTCATGAGATGAGATATTATAAAGTCACCTACACAGAAATGGAAAGGAAGTAGACAGTGAAATGAAAGAACTCACATCAGAACCCCTGAAGAACCTCCAACAGTACAGCAAAGGGGGCTCTAGGGGACTAAGACACACTTTAGCCAGAGACAGTGCAAGGCATTCAGATAATCCAACTCTGCTTCCCGAAGGCTGAAGAAAACCTGTGATCACATGCACAAATTGCTATACCCACCTCTTGAGGATAATTTTAGTAACTCCCCTAATGAATAGGTAACCACCAAAACATTGACCCACAGGACAGTGTGTATGTATGTAGGAGAGACAGAACAAGAGTCAGAGCAAGAGTAAAACAGAGAAAGAGATGGAGAGTTAAGAGAAATCACAAGAAAAGGTAGGAAAATCACAGAGGCTGAGATACTGAGAATAAACAAAAGGTGAAAAGGAAAGCAAAAGAGAGGCGCAGCTATTTATAGCTTGCCTTGTGGTCATCTAACACCTGTCTGGCTCTGGCTTCTGTTACAGTAATGCTTTATGAAGGTTATACTGCCTTAAGGAATACAATAAGGATTTAACTTTCCTATACAGTTGCAATATTCAAAATAAGGCTGGTAATTGGGTCATCTTATTAGGAAGCAACTATCACTAAGGAGTTCCCAGAGCTTTCCAGTCAGTACCTTGTCAGTTCGTGTAACACACTCACAGAGTAATGAGAGGGCACAGATTATGAATAATTAGTCCAGTTTTACCCTTTCCTCAGTGGGTTTTCATTCCACTCGGACACTGTCTTTCTTTTACAAACTGGAGACTTAAGAGCAAGGTCTAAGTGGGCACATTAATTTTCATTAAATGTTTTCACCCTCCTTTTTTACCCCTAACTTCGCATGCTGCAAGAATGACTTAGAATTATGTGGAAAAGCTCGGCAGTGCCCACACTGGATAATCCCTGAATTCAGACCATGGGTTTCTGGTTGCATACAGTTTCAATTACGTGGGTGCTAATTAGTCAAGGTTATGAATTCTCATAAGTGAAAGAGGTCAATGCAAGACACAGCATGAAGACAGAAACAGAAGAGAGTGAGGGCAATGGCAAATTAGAGGGATAAAAAAAAAAGAAGGAGAAAGAGGAGAAGGAAGCCAGGCATCTGTGTGGGATTCCCGTTCCATACTCCACAGTCCCTTACAAGTGCACCACACAGCATACTTGATGTTATGAAACGCACTGGCAACTCTATTACCCTAAGGATTCCAAGCTTCACTTAGAATCTCCAGCTCTGCAGGATGGGATGTGGGTCACAAGGCACGGCGGAGGGGGCCTCCTCACAGGTCTCTTGCACTAGAATATGGATGTCGATTCCTCCTACTTTGAGACTAAACAGCCTCTGTCACTTCATCTAGAGCTGTGGGCAAATAATTCCCGGCAGAACTTGGCCTGTGGGTTGTCAGGGTTCCTATTTGATTAATTAAGCTGTCAGCATGGATGTTGTAAACACTGGATATTTTTGTTTGGAGGCTTAATGGTTATTATCTTTGCTTTGCTACCAGGAGAGAAAAGAGAGAGCATTGGCCTCCTATTTGCCTTTTTGACAGGGTGTTCTTATTTAGTAATAGTCCTTCATCGGAGAGCCCCACTCAGTGCCACTGGTCCTGACTACAAAGTCTCTGAGGGCTCACCCTGCTGTCTTCTCTCTCACCTCCCTCTCTTCAGACTCAGGGTTGGGTAGGGCATTACTAGTGGAATACAGAATAGTGGGAAATTGATCCCATAGAAAGCTGCTGAAAAGTCACCTGTTCTAGAATCAGGCTAAGCCAGTGCCTTAGCAAAAGTCTCCATTTACAGGTATACAGTCAAGGAATTTAGAGGAGAATAAATGGATTAATCTACGAAACAACGTATCTAGGATTAATGTCACTCTATGATTACAATCTTGGCCATGTGTCTGCCTTCTAAAGGGGCCGAAATGGACAGAGCACTGGGCTAAGATTCTGATAATCTGAGGGGAAGCTGGGGACAAAGGACCTGTCTTCCCCTGCATAACCGTCGATCAGTTCCTCAATCCTTGTGCACTTCAGTTTCCAGGCTTTCCAGTGAGGCTTACTCCTACCTTCTCTGCTTTCCAGTGTTGTTGTGAGAAATAAGAATTATTTCATATACATTATCTCTGTTAAGCCATAAATAGTTGCCAGAAGTAAATATTTTCAGGTGAGGAGACAGTCACTTGGATATTCAGCGATTTTGTCATTGTTCTAAGTGGTGAACTGGGACTCTCACTGGCTGCCTGACCCCAAACCCTCCCCATCCACTCTGCTGGTTCCCATCCCCTTTCTCAGAGGAGCTGTCATCCCTGAGGTGACTCCACACTTGGCAAAGTGTCAGTCACTGTCACACACTCTTTTTCCTCAGACCATAGTTTATTACTTTATTACAGGTGAGTCTTATTTGACCATGCAGAAAGAAAGAAAGAAAGAAAGAAAGAAAGAAAGAAAGAAAGAAAGAAAGAAAGAAAGAAAGACAGAAAGGAAGAAAGAAAGAAAAAGAAAAGAAAAAGAAAAAAAACAAATCCACAATTTTATTACTTCTTGTTACAAAGTGATATTTTCTAAAGAGGAAAAAAATCATACTGAATGATGTGTTGCACATATACCCTGTCATCCAATAGTACCAGTCCTTCCCCCACCCTGCCCAAGTCTCTTACTGATGTCCCTGACAACAATCTCAGCCCTCCAATTTATCTTTCATGCTCTGCCACAATGATCTAAAAAGGAAACACTTACAGCCTTTTAATATACTTATCTTCCACAGAGGCTGTTTATAGAATAGTATCTAAACTTCAAATCAAGGAAATTGAGGCCATCAATATGTTTCCAAGTTTTCTTTCTCCACTGAACTTCACATGTTTTTCTGGAATATATATTTTCCCATTTCATGGATTCAACTCCTACTCATCCTTTGAGATCCAGTACTTCCTGGGGAACTCTTCCAACTAGTAACATGGTCAATCTCTCTCCAAGATACTTTCCAACCATTATGCCCAAGAGATTGGCATCCATCTCAACTCTTAGTGTGCTGGCTGTCCCCTCCAGA